>NW_024340377.1:0-43307 GCF_003473485.1 Medicago truncatula
TTTATTCTAATTGTGCTAAAGAATCTAATTGAGAAGCAGTCCAGTGAAAGCTCTTCAAAAGTCAAGGTCATTCTAATGTATGATCTTAAGTATTTAAATTTGTTCCATGAGTTAGTTGTTTAGTTTTTTTTTTTTTGTTTCCATTTCCTTTTAGCTCGATTTCCTTTTTTATCTTACAACTATAAATATCAGGTCAGCAACTGTGGATTCAGGTTCATTTTCTAGCTACTTCGGTCATTTCCTGTAGTTACTGCAGAAGGCAGGACTCATCCAGTGACAACATACTTTCTTGAGGATGTATATGATCAGATTAAATATCGTCTTGCTTCAGATTCACCGGCTTCTTTAACAAATGAAACATTTCCCAAAGGACAGGTAATCTATAGCCCTCTTAAGATTACTTTTGCTGAATTTAGTTATAATTTAACTGGTTTATATTTGTTTAACCATTCCTTCAGGCTAATAAAAGTAGACCAGGTAATATAAGGGAATTAGATATAAACAGTATCATTTTATAGGAATATGATAGAAACTGGTGCCTATAGTGAAAAAGTTAGTAGAAACGACAATTTATTTATAACAATCTCCGGACTGTTAACTCAACGGAAATGAGTTCTCTTACAATACAACAAATTAGGAATTAACACAAACTAGGGAAAGAAATAGTCTGCTGTTACAAGACAATTCATATCCAAAAAATTCGAGAGTTTTTGTCCCAAAATAAACACCTACTCATTTTTCCTTAGGTTTTCCTATTATTCAAAACTTGTTTAAGAACCTAATTGCTGCCTAAAGCATAATAATTGTTGGTTGTTGCCTAATAACATGATTACTGACACACTCCTCTTCTCTCCTCCTCCCTCCTCCTCCTCTGAGTTCAAACCTAATTTGACAGATAAAAATTTCATCAACATTATAAATCAAGTAAACGATTGATTATCCCCGAGAAACAAACCCAGGTGATTGCTCCAGATACACATTCCTCTTCAAGATCACCATGCAAAAACATTTTTACTGTCAAGTTGATGGCGAGACCAGCTGCAATTGAGAGGAGTCTAACATATGCCATTTTGGCTACCGGTTAAATCCGTGTATATCCCCTGGCCATAAATCGACCTTAAATCGACCAGTCCCTACCATCAAGACAAATTTTCACCATATAAAGCTAACAACAACATACTCAATGTTGAAATTTGGGGCCTAACTCATCCTTACAAAATCGGTTCATAAGGTGAGGAGTGCCTCCTCTTTATAAACTCTTATCAAGAGTCTTATCTACTCAATGTGGGACTTGGGTTTTTCCCAATACACCCCCCTCACGCCCAGCTCTCTTCTTGGACTTGGTGCGTGGATAGGTAGGTAGCCCTTGAATTCGACAAGCTCTGATACCATGTTGAAATTTGGGGCCTAACTCATCCTTACAAAACCGGTTCATAAGGTGAGGAGTGCCTCCTCTTTATAAACTCTTATCAAGAGTCTTATCTACTCAATGTGGGACTTGGGTTTTTCCCAATACACTCAAGTCGTCCCAATGGGTGGAGAGCACACATCTCGCCAGTCACTGCTTGCCTCCATTCATGGTGGGGTGATGCACTGATGTGTCACCTGGAGATTTAGGAATAAAAACAAAAGACAAAGAAGAAAACAAATATAATGCAAAGGGGAAAGACTGATAGCACAAGTCAATGTGATGAGGAAATGGGTTTCGAGTAAGACATATACCTTTACAAATAATGGGAAGATCCACGGTTGGATCCGGTAAAGGTGGCAGAGGAGTATGGAATGACTTCATTATCATAAACAGGCGTCGGGACATGCACAACAGAGGGCGGTTGACGACAGTGGTATGTCTGAATAAGTTATGCAGTGGGAAGGTACTCGAGAGGGTTTGAAGAAGGATCCGCGGGAGGGTCTGCCAGAGGGACACTTATAGTGGGTTCTGGTGGGATTGACACCATAGGATGAAGTGGGATGATAGAGGCGTGATAGTACAACAACGGAAGAGGATCAGGAGGTACGTAGGTCTACTCAAAGTATGGAACAGACCTCAAAAATATAATATAAGCCAAAATGAGGCACCGTCAAAGAGTAAAAGTAGGAAGCGAGTGTAAAAGGGATATTAGGAAAAAGGACAGAGCGGGGGACCAGGTGACCTAGGACAGAAGAGGGCATGCAATTTATAATATAGCATATCGTTAGGACAACACTCCCCAAAAACGAGATGGAACATTACCGTGAAAGAAAAAGAGTCCAAGTAGTTTGAATGAATGCTGGTTTTTGCGTTCGGCTCCCCCATTTGGTTAAGGTGTATGGCGCAAGAAGTTCTGATAAGAATGCCATTAGAGGCCATAAAATTTTGAAATTGACGGGATCCATATTCTTAGCATTATCACTACGCAAAACCAAATTGACACGCCTAACTGAGTTCAACTTAATGATAAAATTGCTAAATAGAGAATACTTCCGATGTATTTTTCACTAAAATAATTTGTGCAACAAGAATATCATGAATAAAAGTAAAAAATATTTGGACTCAGAAGTCGAGAAAGTATGGGAAGACCCCGAAATCTGAGCGAACTAAATCAAAAGGGACGAAGCTCATTCATTGACTGAATCGGTAAAATCACTACGAGTGTGTTTCCCTAACCGACACGACTCACAATGTAAACCTGATAACTTGGAAAGACTAGGGACGAACATTTGATGTTCGATAAGACTTGGGTGACACAACTGAGCATGTATAGAAAGACGGAATTTGTGGTAGGGCACGTTGTTGATGGGTTTGAGAGATAATAAGGGCAATTAGACTCGCATTCAAGACCAATTGCCATTCCAAATAGACTCAAAGGATAGAACTGGAATAGACTCAACTAACCTTAATTTGTGGTAGGGCACGTTGTTGATGGGTTTGAGAGATAATAAGGGCCATTAGACTCGCCATTCAAGACCAATCTTCCATTCTGAAATAACTCAAAGGATAGAACTGGAATAGACTCAATTAACCTTAGTTAGTTGAAGTCACATTAGTAACTAGAGTTATACAAGCTTCATTGGCTTAGATAACTATTGAAATTTGGGGCCTAACTCATCCGTACAAAACCGGCTTGTAGTTGAGGAGTGCCTCCTCTTTATAAACTCTTCTCAAGGGTCCTATCTATCCGATGTAGGACTAAATCCACCCCCTCAAAGCCAACACAATGAAGGTGTTGGAAGCTGCAATGAAGGCAAACCAAAGGCCGCGATTTAGGCGGACTAGGGCGGACCGCAATAAAGGTGGAATTTCATTAACAGCGAAACCAAGGTCTAGAGTCATACAAGTGTAATTATTTGGCACAGTAAACATTTGGGTTTCGGTTGTTTTTTGCGTGCTGTTTTTGTTAGTGTGGGGGCTTGCGGTTTTCGCTCGCAGTTGGGTTTTCTGAGGGGATTGATATTTTGGGCGTTTGTTTTAAGTGCTATTAACCCGCTTGCTTACTTTGCTGCACACTGTTCTTTCGCTTTTTACCTGTGTTTGGGTGGTTTAAGCCGTTATACACAGTGCTGGAGACTATACTAGCTCTTGCAAGCTCTAGTCTAACTATTCCTTTGATAATATATATAATTTGGTGTGATTTAATGTTATTTCCTTCTACTTAAAGCAATATTCAATCATTTCACAGCTGTGTCGTTCCTGTTACTCATAGTACAGCTGTAAAGCCACACATAACACTGATTGGTCATCCTCAATCTCCTACAATTCAGTTGTCTGGCCCAATTTTAGAACTAAAGATATTTCCTAAAAAATGCATAAGTTTTACATTGAAGAATCGAACTAGATGTTATACTGATCAGCCTTGCTCTAATTAATGTAATGCTGCAATTTAGAACTTGCAGAGAGCTCCCGTGACAAACAGCAGGGGGAAGAAGAATCTAGTCTTATCTGCATGGGGCGATGAATCTGTGCTTTCTGAAGAGCATGTTAATCCATATTTTGTTCCTAGTTATTATCAGTCATACAGTGAACAAGCCCAAAAAAATCTGGTGAGTTTCTTTTAAAACGTGAATCTTCGTACTACCTATAATTGTAACTCTGATTTGACCATTCAGAGAAAATTATGCAGAAAAGAGTCAACGAGGATGTCATTGATTACGATCTTATTGAAGATCTAATATGTTACATTGATGAAAGTTGTGGTGAGGGTGCTATCCTTGTCTTCTTACCGGTAAGACCATTCGGTTTTCATTTGAGCTGGTATGCTTATCTTATCTGTATTTTCTTGTATATTAATATCTTTTCATTGTAATTTGACTTGTCAGGGAGTGTTTGAGATAAACCACTTACATGATAAGTTAACAGCGTCGTACCAGTTTGGTGGGCCATCTTCTGATTGGGTTATTCCTTTGCATTCGTCAGTTGCATCAACGGAACAGAAAAAGGTGTTTTTACGCCCTCCAGGAAATATACGAAAGGTGAGTTTGATCCATATGTTATATTTACTGGTACTATAAAATACTAATATATAGTCTACTAAAACTCATGAGGGAGAACTTTGATGATACCTTGCTCGAGAGTCTTGATACCTTGGAGCATATATATTGTATGCATCCAATTCAATTTGTTACAGATAAAATCAATGTGAGGTCCTTGTAGAGATTTGATGAACATATCGGCCTACTGATGGAGTTAATTGAAGAGGTTTAATGATGTCTGAAAGGATCTTCTCATTGATGAAGTGGCAAATAATTTCATGTGTTTAGTTATATTATGAAAGTAGTGTGGGGCATAACACAATAGTCTGAAGTAGACCTCCTATCACCGATATGCACTGCCCAATCTGCATCTAAATATCCAACAATATTGGCATGACCTCAATCTGTATAAATAAACCCTTTCCTAGGTGATCTCTTGATATACCTCAGGATCTAATCCACTGTATTCCAATGGCTATTACAAAGTGAATTTAGAAATTGATTCGCAATACTGACAGCAAACGAGATATTTGGTTTGCTCATAGTGAGATAATTCAATTTTTTTTTTTTTACTAATTTCCTGTTTCGGCTTCGGTCAAGATATGGCTCCCCGTGATTTTGCTTGAAGTCACATTTGGGTCCATAGGCAATCCAGTTTCAACCAAGGATCATCTTGATGCTGTTCTTGATGATCTTTTGGAAGGATATAATGTCTTCACCCTGTCAGTCAATAATAGTGTTCAAGTTCTCGATGCTCATGAAGCAACAGTCTAGAACACCATCAAACTTGACTGTCAATTTTGCAGATTGTTTACTATTTTTAACACCAGCAAACTTGACTGTCAATTTTGCAGATTGTTTACTATTTTTAGAGCATAAGAAACTATAATATATTTGATCTTATGTACCAGATATATGATATTTTCTCTTTCAAAAAAAAAAAGATATATGATATTTTCTTATATTCCATAAACTTAAATGATTTTTGTTTATCCTTATATATCTTAAAATATGTTTTGTTGTACTTATAGGTCGTTATAGCAACAAATATAGCAGAGACCAGCATAACAATAGATGATGTGATATATGTAATTGACTGTGGAAAACATAAGGAGAATCGATACAATCCACAGAAGGTATGTTCTTTTATTCTGATTTTGATGAGTTTCTATTTTACTTGGACAAGTCAATTGCGCAAATCTAATTTTATGAATCTCTACATTCTCTGGATCAAAATCATATGAGCTATACATGAATAAATTATTTAGAAAGCAGAGCCACAAACACATAATATGATACCGACATTGTACAATACAGACACAAAATATTGGGAAAATTTTAAAATTTATATGTCATGATATGAGTATAGTGCAACACATAATGTGTAAAACTAATATTAATTTGAAAACAAGCATAAGCACGTCATAGGATACCAATAATGTAATATAGACACAAGTATGCAGAAATTTTTCAAAGCGCAACACATAAAATTAATATAGAAACACAAATATTAAATCAAAAGAGAGAATTAATAATTTTTAAGTTGGCAAAAGTCATTGTTGAGATGATAAGTTTTTCTCATGTATTTATTTTTATGGTACCCCCATTTGTATTGGTATAAAAGTTAACGGAATGGAAGTAAAAAAATGTGAAATACAACCAAAAGTACCCGAAGTATCACAGAAGTATAATACTTGAATATATTATAGGCTTAATTGCACTTTTCACCCTTATCTTTTGCCAATTGTGCAATTTTGTACTCCATGTTTTTAATTGAGCGATTTTGCACCCCATCATTTTCCCCCTTTCTGATTTGAAGGCCCCTCGTGTGTTTTAGTGATGATGTGTCTAATTTTGATGATGTGTGTAAATGATATTTTAAAAAACAAAATAAATCATAACAATTAAATATTTTTTTTTGAAAAATAACAATTAAAATTATTAAAAGTGGTTAAATTATAAAAAAGAAATACATGTCCCTCATGGAACACCATTGAATTCATGGTGCTGACATACATATTATCCTTGTTGCGTTCCTGTACTCAAACAAAACCATTGGATTCGTTCATGTTCTTCGAATGTTGAACAGTTCAATCCATTTCCATTCCTCACAATCACTCTACATAACACTCTAATTCCAAATCCATGTCACTCTCACACTCTTCTTCCTCAAATCATTACTGTGCATTACTCAAACTCTACTGCGAAACCCGCAACTTCACCAAAGCAAAAACCCTCCATTCTCACATCATCAAAACCCTTCCATACCCTGAAACCTTCCTCTTAAACAATCTCATCAGTTCCTATGCCAGAGAAGAGAGTGCAGATGTGGTGGGGGTGGGAGGTGTGGGCGGAGGGATTTAACCCCAAATCTGGGTTCCATTTTTCTTTTTTATAATTTAACCACTTTTTAATAATTTTAATTCTTATGATTTATTTTGTTTTTTAAAAATATAGTTTGCACACATGTCAAAAATTAAATGAAGGCACATCATCAATATCAGACACATCATCACTAAAACACATGGGGGGCCTTCAAACCAGAAAGGGGGAAAAAGATGGGGTGCAAAATAGCTCAATTAAAAATATGGGGTGCAAAATCGCACAATTGGCAAAAGATAGGGGGGAAAAGTGCAATTAAGCCTATATTATATATGTATGATGCTCAACCACACCAACCAACCACTCTTATTGTTCACTGATTTCACTTTCACTTTTTGAAGGGGATTACAACTAAAATATTAATATTAAACTGTTAACATGTGTGGAATGAGATGATAGAACACCTCACTAACTGGTTTGATTGAAATTAGAAATTGTCTAGCATGGTTGAAGATTGGATTTCTCAAGCAAATGCAAGGCAGCGTCAGGGTAGAGCTGGACGTGTAAAACCTGGAATTTGCTTTCGCTTGTACACTCGTTATAGATTTGAAAAGCTCATGCGTCCTTATCAGGTATGCATTTTGAAAGGAAATGCTTACAAGAATACTCTTACCTACAGAATTCTTTTACCGACAGCTTTAACTGCTTCTGATAGTTACAAATGTTCTAAGACTAACCTACAATATATATACTCACTCATGTAACCTCTCTCATTAGGATGAACATTATTTGGATTAGATATTTCAGTTTCTCTGAATTACTCTCTGTTTCTTTCTACCATGAATTCTGAAATTAAAGATTCTTTAATGTGCATTTAGTTTGTTTTATGTTTTCATTTACGATTGATATATTTTTGTTATAAATATCGGATTTTTGTAATTATTTGTAATAATTGTATTTAGTCCATTAGATTTAGAATAGTCTATTTTTTTTAAACGAATAGTCTATTTATTTAAACGAATTAGTGTTTTAATCTATTGAATGAGATTATTTTAATTTCTTCAGAGAAAATAAAATACTCTCAGCCTTGTTATTTATAACCGAGTGATTACAATTAAATCTAATGATTTCCCATTTTCATGATTTTCCACTGAAAAATGTGAAATCTTATGTATGGTTTGAAATATTTTGATTACAATTTCTTTTGAAAATCATTGCAATAGGAAACACAATAAAAATAGAATGCCATTTGTACTATTATTACTACTGTAAATATTTAATTATTATCTATTGTAAACAAAATTGAATATTTTGTAGTTATAAGTGGAGGTTGTGCTCACCCCACTTAGGCTTTGTTTGGGAGTTTAGAGGGGAGGGTTTTGAAAAATAGGAAGGAGCAAGTGCAAGAAATAGAAGACATTGGGAGGAGAGGGCTTTGGAGGTTAATTTTTTATACATAATACAAAATCTCCCTCATTTGGGGGAACTCAAAAATTGTATTGGGGAGGGTTTTGGGAGGTTTCGGAGGGTTTATATGAATTTTTCAAATTCAATCTATGTTGTGATGATATAAATTTATAATTACAAAAGTACCCAATATCCCTCATTTTCAAGATTTTAAGAATGAAATGCCAAAAGCAAATGTTGTTTGTTGTCTTTCCATCATTCTAATATCCTTTCTTTTCCTTATGCATCTATGTTATATTCTTCTTATCCAGGTGCCGGAGATGCTTCGGATGCCATTAGTTGAATTGTGTCTGCAGATTAAATTACTATCTCTTGGGTATATCAAGCCGTTTTTGTCTACTGTAAGCAATAATTTTTTCGGATTTATAAGAATTATGTGATCAGTTATATGGACTGCTCTTTACAGTATATTTCCAATAACAGGCTTTAGAACCTCCGAAAATCGAAGCAATTGATTCAGCAATGTCTTTATTGTACGAGGTACTCTGACATTTTCCTACTATGTTTTCTCATCCTTCCAGTTTTTTTCTTCAACAACAAATATTCCCTTCCCTATTAGCTTTGTGTTTGGAAATATGTTTTTATATAGTCATAAGTTCATAACCTGTTTGTAGAACTATGTAATATGATAGATAAAATGTTTCCTGATTTATGTATCTGCTTTCTTATAATGAAACCAAAATGGTGCAGGTCGGTGCTCTTGAAGGGGATGAAGAGTTGACACCTCTTGGGCATCATCTGGCAAAACTACCTGTTGATGTATTAATTGGGAAGGTGTACACATTATTATTTCCTCTTATTTTCAAAGGATTAAAAAAAATCTTGTTTTCATTTCAATGCAACTTTATTTCTCTAGAATTCATTTATTTTTATATATGATTTTTGTCTTTTTGTTTATCTATTCAATGTTCTTCACCTAAATTAAAATTGTTTGATATTAAAACATCGACACACACTCCCATTTCCATGTAGCTAAGGTTCATTGTATAGCAAGCAATGTATCTTAGGGGTTAGCTTAGCTACTCCATGTAAATGGCATTGTTCATTTACTATCAATGTAACTTCCATGGTCATAAATTATATGTTGGATGGCTCAAATCGATGGGTTCTATTAGGTTTTCATATTGAGCATAACTCATTCTGACCATAATAAGCAGATTTATTCTCGTTATTATTTGATAGATTTATCTCCTTAGGGCCCGTTTGATGCCCAAAATAAGAGACAAGATATGATTATTGTATCATATCTTGTCTCAATCCAGTGTTTGTTGAGGCAACGAGATATGGTAAACTAATCTTGAAACTTATCCTATCTTGTCTCTCTGATTAAAATTCTTATCTTGAATATGAGTTGGGTTAGAAATTAACATGATAGGATAAAATAAAATAAAAATTATTGATTTATTCCTATTATATATAACTATGTGAAAACTGACATCTGATAAAATATAGATATAAATAAAAGATAAACAAAAAAATTGATATGAAATTAATAAATAAAAATATTAATAATTAATTTATTGAAATTAGAATCTTTTAAAATAAAATTATTATTAAAAATTACAAAAACATGATTATAAATTTATTTTTATTGACGCATTAAATATAATTTTCTTGCAAGGGTAATTCTGTTATTTACCTATAATACATACATACATACATACATATATATATATATATATATATATATATATATATATATATATCTTTATTTAGCATATTTAACATATATAGTGTAATTATTTATTTACTCATTTTGTTTTCTAATAAAAATTAATTTTTTTTACTTTTTTTAGTATTGTCAATGGATTTTTTTTTTAAATTATATGAATTGTTAAATTACTTATACAATTTTTTTTAGTTTTATAAGTTTAAAAATATTAAAATTTAATTTCAAAAGAATATATGTAATTGTTTCACAAGGGTAATTTTGTCATTTAAATATGATATAGTATATAATATCATGTCCTTATTAGGTGTGTACCAAAAGAATGATATGATAAAATACTGTTATCATGTTTGTTATCATGATAGGATAATTGTTTACCCTGCCCCTATCCTATCATATCCTTATTGAGCTCTATATCGTATTTTGTCTCTATCCTATCATAAGTCATAACCATCAAACATGCTCTTAGTTTCCTGTAATTAGAATATATTTGATTTAATTTTATTTTAGTAAATGCCCTTTCCTTATTTAGGGTAGATTTGATACGGTTTATATTTTATTTACACCTTAAATACCGAAAAATGGAAAGAAAAAAATTTAGACCTTTTTTCTACTATTTTTCTTTTCATATGATATAAGGTTGCTGGGCCAGCCACTAATGGTGTTTCTGTGACTGCAGATGATGTTGTATGGTGCAATTTTCGGTTGCTTGTCACCGATTCTTTCAGTTTCTGCATTTTTAAGTTACAAGTCTCCATTTGTGTATCCCAAGGATGAGGTCTTCTATACTATAAATTCTTTGATATATATTTAGTCTGGTTAGCTAATTTGACTTTGAATTAAATGCTGTGTGTCTATCTTCAGAGGCAGAATGTTGAAAGAGCAAAACTAACATTGTTGAATGATAAGCAAGATGGGCCTGGTGAGGGAAATGATATTGATAGACAATCTGATCATTTACTTATGATTATAGCTTACAAAAAATGGGAGACTATTTTGAACGAGGTCAGTATGTGATTCTGATTTGTTTTTTAGGCACGCCCTGTGTAATTAGTTTTAAGATTACCCTGGTTGAGGGATGCAATATCTTATGGTATGCTGCCTTCTAAGTATTACTATTACTAATGCTCTCAGAAAATGAGATTGCACATGAAGAAAACTTACAAGTAGAAATGACTACCATGTATCTCCTTGCGAGGGAAAATAAGTAAATAAATGAATAGAGAAACTGCCCTTGCTTATCATAATCATCATGAAACTTTAGCTGTAGGTATACTTAACTATTAGCTGTAAAAAATGTGTTTATAAACACAGGCGGTCCTCATCTTACCAGCTGGTTTTGTAAGAGTTGAGTTAGGCCCAACCCAGATTATAAGAGAACTTTCATATTTTGCAAGACATATTTCGTCATAGTATTGCCTTCTCTCAAAAAAATATTGATTACATTTACATCTGCAGAAAGGACCAAAAGCTGCACAGCAATTCTGCAATTCATATTTTCTGAGCAGCTCTGTAATGTTTATGATAAGGTATTCTATTTTTTACTTCATCTTATTCAAGGGACTAAACTTCAGAGGGGCAATTTCGGTGGGCTAGTTTGGCTTCTTAAAAAAGGGACTAAACTCCAAAGGGGTCTTTTTTTTTATTATTTCTCCTGCATCTATCTCTTTTACTATTTTTCATTTAAGACATCTCTCAGCTACCTCTAAGTATTCTTTCGTCTCGTATTACTTAACAATTTTTTTTTTTTTTATCTTCCCTTTCATTATATCATTTAATTAGTAATGTTCCTTGTGACATGTCTCTTGGTCCAAGTAAAAAGAAGAATATGCTGAAATGTTAAGTTTCAACACACCATAGGTTGAATTTACATAGAATGGACATAATGAATAGTGAATACTACAATACAGTTTGTGATCCTTGTTTCGTTAGCATATTTATATATTCTAGGATTAGAGAAAATGTATTTTTCTCAATGAAATCAGAATGGAGATACAATAGGCGTTATTGCTTCTTGCTGCACATGTAACTAAGTTACCCCAAACAAAGGTGCAATAAACAGATGTAGATTGTAGACCTCCTATCTCCTGGGTTCCTTCCTTGTTGTCCCCAAGTTTTTTATATGTTACATCCTTTGTCACAAAAGTAATTATCGTAATTAAATAAGTAAAAATACCAGACAATTAGGTATAATAAAAACATTTAAAATAAATAAGTAACAAAACCATAACCGCAGAAATAACAAATCATACGAATTAAGAATCTAAACTCCTAATTATCACTATAATAAGAGCCGATTCTAAGTAAATCTCAAAATTAACCAAAAGCCAGCCAACACAGAGGAAACTAATGTGATCACATCCTGATGATCACTCATCAGAATCATCATTGATTTCATCTTATCGTGCCAGATCATCATTTACTCGCACGATTGACGTGCAAGCAGTCACAGGGGAAACAAACGAAGCTGAGCCATCATACTCAAGCATAAAATGAGCGGAGTATGATATTTCAAATGCAATGAAAAATTATTTAACTATGCAATCATCATAAATACGTAAACATTCATTTAATATGTTATCATGTATGCATGGCAATACAATAAGCACGTTAATCATCAACTGTCTCTCAATTGGATCCAGCTAACTCCGGGTTTACGTGGGTAGAGAAGCCATATAAGAGTCTTGTCAGGGTAATTTAGTATTCAACGTGAATGTCTTCCCCAAGGCTTCATCAGCCTTTTACTTCGATTTTATCCTACTTATATGAATGCATACATGTAGGATATATATTGGTAGGCATTAATATATGTTAAGGACATGCCAAAAGGCATGTTACTCAAAGCTTATTTTTCTGAATTGTATTTTCTATATCAGCACTTCTCAAGTACACGATTTATATGTATGCAGGGAGATGAGGATACAGTTTGGAACATTGCTAGCAGATATTGGTCTCATCATTCTTCCAAAATTAAATCAGGTTTGATGCCTTTTATTAAGCACTCCTTCTGTTCCCTTTTAATTTTCACTTTTGCAGAAATTTTTTGTTTCTAATTAACTGTCACTTTCAAAGTTTAATACAACATTAAATGTTGTTTTTCTTATATTACCCTTATTTATTTATTGCAGAGAGAGAAAAATATATGAAATGAGATATTAAATGATTAGGGCTATTATAGGAAAAAGATAAATTGTTGTATCAAAAATAGTAAAATGTATTTGTTGTCTTGGTTTGTGTAAAAAGTCAAAAGGTGACAATTAAAAAGAAACAGATTAAATGGCAGCGTTGCTGTCCAATGGCACTTATAAACATGTTCCCTTGCATTCTGAAATGACGATCATTGGTTTTCGTGGGGTTTATATAGTGAAGGTTGGACCTAATGATCATATTGATCATTTCAAAGCTCGTTTGATGGCAAAAGGATATACACATATTTATCTACAACTTACACGCATTTCAGAAATAGACAAAAACAAATTACACCATATTTGACATCAAATATTGATGTCAAAATACCATTTTTCTTAGACTATTTATATTATTACAAATATTCCTACATATGTTTTCTATGTTTAAGTGCTATTAAGGATATACCTTGCTTATAGTGCACTGCACATAGGATAGCATTATATTTGTGTAAGCAGTATGTCAAAAGTTTGATAAAATTGTAAGTGTGAATGCTTTGTTTGTTATTTTCTCTGATGTATAATCTGGACAACCACTTCAGATGGATGGAAGAAAGATAGGAAGTCTTGACAGGTGGCTTTCTGATTCATCACAACCATTTAATATGTATGCACATCACCCGTCAATTCTAAAGGTAAGGCTTGAGTATATTTAGTTATAACTTTTAGACAATGCTTGCTTCTTTTTCGCCAAATCTTTAAGGTGATGTTCTGTGATTCTCTCACTTAGCCATTTGTATCTGTTCTCCAAGTTATGTTTAAAATATGATGTCATTTCCTTCATTTTGCAGTGTCCTAGTTGAGTTTATGCCTTGACTTTTTCTATCTCTTTTGTTATGTCCTAGTTGAGTTTACCACCTAAGTGAAAGGCTTGACCCAAGATTCTGCAAAACTAAAGCATCTTACATTTTCTAATTGTTATCGGACTTCTATTTTTTATTTTTTATGCAATCTGTGTCTTCCATGTCTAGAATACGAATAATAGTCTTATTACATATCATTTGAAAGAGTAATCCATTTGTATTTCTTGGGAAAATTGGGCCAAGGGTCAGTCCTTGTACAAGGATACTCATTCTCTAAACCCTCCTATTTCATGACCTATCTATCCTATACAGAAATTAGAAGTGGTATAGAAGTGATGTTGAAAAAAATAATGACAAAATCTCATGATCAGATGTTATTTCAAGCAAAGATCTCTGAGTGTACCCTTGCAGGCTATACTATGTGCAGGTTTATACCCCAATGTAGCAGCTGGTGAACAAGGTATTGTTTCAGCAGCTCTCACCAGCCTTAAGCAGTCTCCTAGCACTGCGAATTCTAGTCATAGAGTCTGGTTTGATGGAAGAAGAGAAGTTCATGTCCACCCGTCTTCTATCAACAGTAGCACAAAAGCATTCAAGTACCCCTTTCTTGTCTTCCTTGAAAAGGTTTGTAAAGTTTTTGCTGAACTTTGTTAAGATTCCTTTTTTGCTTAAAATGTTGCTTGAACATAATTTGGAAATGTATTATCTCTTTAAGTTTGTTCATTTAGTTTGTTGCTTTGAAATCAATGTAATGTAATAATACGTATATCAATATTATAAAATATCTTAGAATATATTAGAGAATTTTAGTTTAGTTCTTACGATTTGTTTATAATCTTAGAGTATCGTAGATTATCTCTTTGGATTAGTTTTTTATATTACATATTATGATTTGTTTCTTAATTTCTCTATTTATTTAGGATTAAGTCTATGTATCCTTACAACGGGGACTAGTGTTCGGTCTTTCCTATCAAGTTATTAGCAATAATATTCAATGTTATTAACTATAAATTTGGATTAGTGTTCACCATTTTGTATCAAGTATATTATAGAAAAAAAGTATTTATCAAGTTATTGACAATAATATTCAAAGTTTTTTTTTTGTCCCTGTGAGCTTAGCTCAGATGGTAAGGACTAATCAAGTATATTATAGAAAAAAGTATTTATCAAGTTATTGACAATAATATTCAAAGTTTTTTTTTTTTTTTTTGTCCCCGTGAGCTTAGCTCAATTGGTAAGGACAATGCATAATATATGCAAGGTCTGGGGTTCGAATCCCGGCCACCACCAAAAAAAGTTCTTATTTTTTTTCTCTCCTCCTTTTGTCAAAATTGCATAATTTCAACATGGTATTTCCAGCTTGGTTTGATATTACGAGTCCGTTTATTTCCTGATTTCCCTATTTATTTTAGATTGAGACTATGTATCGCTATAAATGGGAATTAGCGTTCAGTCTTTAGTATCAAGCTATCAAATTACTAATAATAATATTCGAAGTTCTAATTTTTTTTCTCTACTCCTTTTGTCTAAAACAGATAGCAGTATGTGTTTACAATTCTAAAATAATTTAATAACCCTGTAACTAGTTTGGTTGTTCTTTCTAGAGAAATTATGTGCCTGGCTAAATTTTCTTACTCAGTTTAATATTTTGAGAAAGTGAATTTTTGTCTCAATTGCATACATCAGTTACATACAGGAGAATATATAAAGAGCGTAAATATAAGGATTTATATTTTTCCTAATTAATGTAATTGCATCATTATCCTGTTTACACTAATTCTAAAACACCCCTTCAAGTAATATATAAAATATATACATCAAACCTGTACATTTATAATCAATCTGTTTACATGTAAATGACGTAAATGTTAAAATTTTCAGGTTGAAACGAACAAAATATTTTTACGAGATACTTCAGTCATTTCTCCATACTCAATTTTGCTCTTTGGAGGGTCAATCAATGTTCAGCATCAGGTACATATTCTATTACTCTATTCCCAAATAAATTATACTTATGGCAATGGCTAAGATAGACCACCTATACCTCAATTGGTGGTCCACCATGAACTAGGTAATTATAGCAGTTTCGTTAATATTTTGAAATTCTTTAGTTTTCTAGATTTATAAAATCATTCCTAAAATACTAGATTTGATATTTTTTTAAGCCTTGACTGTGATCTTGTCCATTCAAAGTTGTTCACTATTTTTCCGAAATTTCACAATGAAATTCAGAAACAATACACCATTTTATTTAAGTTTTTATTGCGGAAAAAATACTCTTTTGCACCTTTTATCGTTTTATGGTGTTTTATGCCAAGGTTTGTCGGTCCTCATGTTCACAAACCAGTCAATGAAACTGAAGTATTGAGAAAAATACCATGATTATTGAAATTCTTGATACCATTTATTTTATTTGCCAACTTGCCTTCAAAATTTTGGGGTAATAATTGTTCTTAATGCTCATTTTGTGGGTGCCTGTTCTCTAGTTTAGACTTGTTTTGATGCTTTTTCCTCTAAGTATTCGTAGTTGAATTAGTCATGGGGGACTTTGTTGACATTCTAATCTTATTCTAAAAAATTCTTTATAATTCTAAGTAATCCCCACATTTGAATCATATTTTTTTGATGGGTTTAGAACCTTGCTTTCTAATTTTCACCTATTTACTAATTCAACTAAATAGGAAAATAATAACATGCAACAAAACGCCTAATTGAAAAATATTTACTATCTCTGACATGGAACCAAAAGAGATCTTTGTGGCTAATTATTAATCGGAGGAAACAGAACCATGTGTTAGCTCTCTCTCTAGATTGTTTAATGCTGCTCATTCAAGTGTGAAATTCTTGTTTGTTTTGAACTTTCTTTCCTTTACATGATAGACTGGACTAGTCATCATCGATGGATGGTTAAAATTGAATGCACCTGCCCAAATAGCTGTCTTGTTCAAGGAGCTACGGTTGACTCTACATTCCATTTTGAAGGAACTTATTAGAAAACCAGAGGTACCACTTTATAGATATATTCCATTTCTAATGATATTTTGAATGTCTTGAAGCTTTCCCGTTGCCCATCATGTTTCTCTTATCCTCTTCGCTGGTTTTAATGCATCAAAATCTACCTTAATATTGTTTCAGTTATATTAACTTAAAGCTTATATTCTTCTGTAATTTGTATGGTATGGTAACTTAATGCTATTTGTTTTATTTTGTTGTAGTAACGACACGGTTATTTTTTGTTTGTTTGTTTTCAGAATGTGATCGTTCTAAATGATGAGATCATTAAGTCTATCATCAATCTTCTTTTAGAAGAAGGCAGTGTGCCTAAATGATTGAGTGTCAGAGTTACATGGAAGAAAGCTGTATCTGCTATGCACTTCAGAGATTTGGTCATTCTTAGGAGTAAAGGGAGCTGAGCCTTCTCATCCCTGAAAACAAACAAGAGCCCTTTTTTGGACCATTGAGTATGAACTGGACCTCAATAATAATCATGTTGCACTAGGTAAACATGGTAAAGGGATAGCATATTAATTTTCTAGGTAGGCAGAGTAGAGAGTTTATTCAAGCATAGACAAAGTGTAGCATATTAATCATGTTGCACTAGGTAAACATGGTAAAGGGATAGCATATTAACCTTGATGCCAAACCTATAATTTGTGTATGGTGTTTTGTTCATGAAAATATCTTTGTACTCGTAAATATCTTATTTGGTAAGATGTGGTTGGATGCAGGTGTAAACAACTTTATACTAATGGTGCATACCAATTAAATTCATAATATCATACAGTATAAAAAACATGAAATTGGGGTTTTTCCTGAAATTACTTGCCAAACAAGTTAATAAATGCTTTGAATAAATAGGTAAAATAACCAAAATCTGGACCTTATCGTCCCTGATATGAGCCTTGAGGGCTAATTGTGAAGGTGGAGGTGATGTTAGGCAGAGGGTTGAAGGCGATGTGTTAGCGGGATGGAATGATGCAAGGCCTAAACAATGGAGAGCATATGTAAGAAAGAAAAAGAAAGAGAACGTACAAAAAGTGTGATCGCCTAGCTGGAAGATTTTGTTACGATATTATCCTAATAAACAGTAGTGCATGGGGAATTGGTTAGTCATTCAATCATTTTCATGCTCGCCTTTACGGTTAGACAATAAGAGAACCATGTATATATACAAAATATGATGTTTTAGAAAAGTTCATCAAAAACAAATGTTAGGACACAAAATTCTGAATTTATAAGTATCAAATGAAAGAGTTTCTAATACTTGGTAGATGGGCAAAGCCGCAAATTCTTGCTCAAGATAAAATCTGTAGAATGATCCTTACAAAGTTTATGTACTATTTCATGTGTGAGATTTGCATCATGCGTGAATTCAAATGCCAATTGCATCAAGCAGCTGGGAATGCTGAGACACCGAAACTAGTGAATTAGCTACAATTGCACCACTGGCAGCAACTGCAGGGACGCCAATGCCAGGAAAAGTGGAGTCTCCACAACAATAAAGGTGTGGAATTGGAGTTGAATGTCCAGGAAAGGTATCTGTACCAGCTTGTATAGCTGGTCCATATGTTCCTCTGTTCCTCCGAAGAAACCTTTGATGTGTGAGTGGACTTCCAACTAACTTCACTTCACATTTCTCCCTGCTGAATCCTGGTCCCACTGCTCTCTCCACTGCTCTCCACATTATCTATTTGTTGTTTGAAATAATAATCATTAATTAAAAACACATACACGCTGCTTGCTGTTATTCATTCATTCAATTTCATATATACCTCTGATCTTTGAGCTTTAAGATTTCTGTATTCGGCACTCTTACGATCAAGTCCTTCCCACAACTCAAATGGTTCAGTTCCTGGAAGATAAGCATGTAACACATGTTTTCCAATAGGTGCCAGATTAGGAGTAAGTACACTAGGAACTGATATCAACACAACATTCTGATCTGCATCAACTCCTCTTTCCCAATCATTTACAACTATATGATGAATTCCTAGATCGCTGCGTATACCCTGCTCACTCGATGTTGAATACTTCAAACAGATGCATGGCAAGTGAAAGACTAACTAAAACAAATCATCAAAACCTCACCTCAGCATCAAATCCCAAATGGAGATGCATGAAAGATTCGCACTGACTAGTCGTGTTAATCCTATTTGAGTAAGACTTTGGAACAACTTCTTGAGGGAGCAATTTTAAAGTATCCCACATTGATGCATTGCTCACAACAGCCTTCTTGGCACGTATGAACTGCAGCAAGCATAGCAGATGATAAAGTCGATATTTTCATATCAATATTCATTCAAATTAATATACTTACTTGGCCGCTTCTCAGCTTCACTCCAATGGCTCTGTCATTTTCAACAACAATCTTTTCCACGTGACTTTGAAGAGAAATCCGCCCACCAAACTTCTCTAGTCCTCGTATAAGAGCATCAACAATACCTGCAGCTCCATCAAGGGGGTACTCAAGACAGCCCCCTGGTTTGTACCATTCTGCAAACATGTAAACCTGAGGGAAGGGAGAGCAACTGTTTTGTCATCAATAAAATATTAGCAATGACGTTTCACTAATGTTTCAACCAGCGCTATTTCGTTAGTTTTCTATCCATTTAACTGCTGCTTTTAGGTGATTTTTAAGAAATGAAATTGGTCAATCAGTCTACTACTGTCTCTAAGTGAACAGCAGGAATCAAAATTTAACAAAAGTCCCTTTAGAGATTTATGTGTTATGCACACTGTTAATAATCTATCTGCACAAAAAAAAAAATGAGAGAAGATAGAAACTTGTTATTGTGGTCGTAAATAATTTAATGATATAAATAAATGATTGCACATTGATGAGTGGTAATGGCAACTGGAGATATGTGAAATATAGTACCATCTCTGCAGACAATATACTATCAGATTTGACACCAGCAAGCAAGAAGGAAAGTAAGTCAATCCAATTGCGTATGAAAGGATTCTTTAGTTGCAAAGAGTCAAGTATTTGGGAAAAAGGTGAGAGAAGTTGTGTGGAACGAAGAGCAGCCTGAGGACCCATTTGGAAAAAGGTATTGAAAAGAGAAGGGGCATATCTAGCAGCAGCGGTGTAAAGAACACCGAAATCTCCTCTAACAGATAGAGGGGGAAGAGCCATTGCAGCTGTAGACAAGGGAAGTACAGCATCCAAAAGCTTCTGCCATTCTTGAACAGCTTCAGGACCTGCATAGTTGTGAAGGTCCTTTAAAAACTCAGTAGGACCTATGCGTGACAAGAAATCAGCTTCAGGTACATGGACCATCCATGAATCATAAGTAGCGCAGGGGACGGACTCTCCCAAAGCATCAAGAACTTGAGCAAGAGGGTTAGCCTGTGGACCTCTTGACTGCAAACCAGAGAATAATGATGGACCGGAATCAAACTTATAGCCTTTGACATCAAAAGAATGAGCAGCACCTCCAGCATGGTCGTGGCTTTCGAAAACGACAACATCTTGTTCATATCTTGCCAACAGTGCTGCACAACTCAGTCCACCAATACCACTCCCAATCACAATTACATCTGTTTCTGTTTCATCTACTTTGTTGCTGCTGTTTCGCACCACAACCCCACCTTTCCTAATCCTCCCATTACTATGACTATGATGATGATCATCATCAATTCTTGAACAGTATTTTCTCACTCTCATTACATTACAAGGAAACACACCAACACTTACACCCCTCATCGCATTCATGGCATGGCATAGCATGGAAACCAAACACCAAATCAAATATTATGTTGTTGTTTCTTTTCAAGTTGCAACTCCTGTCTTCAGTTTAGCCACGTCACTACCCTACCCAATTTCCTTTCTTTCAATATCCTCTTCAAAAACATTCACCTAAACTAATACTTTCTCCAGGCTTAAATATAAAAGACAATCTTTTATCCAATTAATTTTAATATATCAATTTTGTTGACTCAGTTGTCTCTAATATCTACACTTATGACCCGAAACAATAATATTCTTTAAACATAAAATACATTCTAATATGATTATAAAATGTTTTAACAATTAAATGATTTATCAGTCCAAAAAGTTATTAATTTTGATTCATATTTAAATCGTGATAAAATAATGAAATATAATTGTATGCAAGTGTTAAAAGTATTTATATTATTTAGAGTAAGAACTAAATTTCATATGACATGAGATTATGGGTGCGTTTTTTTCAACTTTGAAATACAATTGATAGATTTTTTTAAAAAGATTTTAATATAGTGTTCCTAATAATTTAAAAAAAAAAAATTTGAAATGATTTTTAACTTGTTATGATTTTAGGAAAGGTTAACCCTAATAGCATTTCATTTTAGAGTAAAAAATTGTTTTTTTATGAAAAATATGATTTTTTTTTTAAATTCTAAGCAAACATTTTAAAATGAAAAGGTGTTATTTTAATAAAAATAAAAAAGCTAAAACAAATGAACCATATGTGGTACGTTTGTGTTCAAAAAAAAAACCTGAAGTTATTTTCTATTTGTTTATCACCTATAAAAATCACTCTTTTAAAAAAGAAAAAAATTGACTTGTTCATGTGTTACCTCTTCATTTAAAAAATAAAAAATAAAAAGATTTTGCAATGTGTTACCAATGAAGTTAAATTTACGGGGGACTTTTATACTCTACTCTACATAGGGACAGATTCAATGCGAGGGCAATAGGGTCAGCCGACCCCACTTATTCCACTTGCTTATTGTATTTTTAACTCAAGACTATATTTTTATGCAGTTTGACCCCACTTATATAGTATTCCCTCGGGTCCTTATTATAAGCAACAAATGACTTTTTAAGTTCATTGAATAATTAATGTACCTCGTTATAAATATAGACTAGATACATTACTTATACAATGAACCTAAAAAGTCAATTGCTGCTTATAATAAGGACCGGAGGGAGTGTTATTGTCTTCACATAGTCCATTCATAATACTACAAAAAATTACAAAACTAAGAAAAATTCTAACGAGTATTCTAAGAGCACTTGTGTAGAAATCAAAAGAAGTAATTTTTTTATAAATATTTGGAATTATTATATTGATAAAAATAACGCTTATTTTTAAGATAAAATTTTCTTTTATGAAATCTTTAATCAATTCTCTTATAGCATCTCTAGTTAGGAAGATCATAACATTTCTATTATATTATATATTATTCTTATATTTGTTGAAAAAGACTCTCTGATTGACATTGGTGGATGAAAAGAATTTGTTGAAAAAGACTATGATTGACGTTGCTGGATAAAAAAATAATTAATTAGTGTTATATTTTTTTATACTTTGCTACAAATGGAAAAATATTTTCAAAAATCAACATTTTAGAGCAATTATTTATAAACATAACTTATATAATTTTTACACGCTTATGCAATTATACAATTCTATATAAATTTTTATGATATAACTTTGACTCCACTTATTTAAAATTTATGGATCCATGGATCCGTCGTTGACTCAACATCCAATATAAAAACATATGAATTACGTAAAAAAATTATATGAATGGTTAATCATATTTTAGCTCAGTATATTTCTTAAAAAAATGTAGAAATACATTTCTACATGTGAACCCTGTCTTTAAATATAGGACTTTGCTTGCTAATTAATGTGTAGCATGGATTTATCTTTCCCACAATATCTATCTATTTATCTTTCTCGCACCTTAACGTGAACACTGCTAGACCAAAATTGTGTTCTAAAATTATTTTTTATGGGTCCAGATAACACTCGTCTCTATTTACTCTAATTCAAAAACCAAAGTTTTGTTCTTAACTTATTTTAAATGGACACTACAATTAATCCCACAAATTATACTTTCTATGATAAAGTATTTGCTTTATTGACACAGTTTCATGTCATTTCTCTCCAACGCTTGGAACAAAACAAATTGTTTTAAAAACACAACGTAAAACCTGCGTTGGAGAGAAACCCATCAAACGCTTCTTCAAAAAAAAGAAACCCATCAAACGTGAATTATCTATTTGTCTTGTTGCCGCTTTTAATTTAACAAAATACCTTCGAACCCATCAAACGAGGGGGCGGGAGAAAAACATGAATCCATGAATTTTCATTTTCATACATACTAAAAAGTACTTCTAGTCTTTGTCAAGCACTTAAAGGTTTAAATATGTCTCAAATCAAATTTCAGCTAGTTCTTCCATGAAACTGAGATAGGAAAGAAGCTATCAAAAATGAACACAAACATATCCTTGCAAATTTCACTTTTGTCGACAAATAAAAATTCACTTGAAGCACTTGGCATCCAACAGAGGTTCCCCCTCAAAAGGTTCAAAATCTTCAATCATCTGACCGACACGCTCCTTTTGAGCTTCATCTGAGATGTCGACCTTTGTCCATTCATACAGCTCCATGTCATAGCATTCATCCATCACAAATTTAGGGATTTCTTGCCCACGGAAAAGCCACAACCCTTTTACCTTAAAAGGTGGCTCAGAACCGATAACAAGCATCTTTCCAAAAGCATATTTGCGGGCTAAATCCATCCGCTGAAGAAATCCACCAACCTTGTTCAATGTCACAAAGGAAACAGTGTTCTCATCATTGTATTTGTAATCACAGAACCAAAGAGAGTACCCTTCAGGATCATACATGTCCCAAAATCCTGCAAGATAGAAGACGGATTTAAAACGATTTTGCCTATGTATGTCTTATAAAAATCTTTGACATTCTTTGAGGGAATATATAGAACCGCAAATTTCACAATGAACAGTCACAAAATTGAAAACAATAACATCAAAGGGGGACACAATAACAATACCTTTGATAGCAACCTCTCTGAAGTTGTTTTTAGTGTTCGAGTAGAGTCTTTTCCAGTCATCCAGTATCATCTTGCTTGGAGGAAGAAGATCAAGTGGATTCTTGGGTTTGGGCTTGGGTGCCTCTTCTTCTGCTTCTTCTTTCGGCTTTTCTGGCACCTTCTTGGCCTCCTTCTTGGGTTCGTCGTTTACCTTGGCCTTAGAATCTTTAGGCTGGGAAGGCTTCTTTGCAGATTGAAGAGGTTGTACAGCTTCAGCCTGCTTGACTTGGCCTAATATCTTGCGGAAGTTTGGCTGATTGACCAAGGTCCAAAAGTATCTCTCAACATGAGGAAACTCTGAGGAGAAGCTCTTGACAAAGAGACGGGTGAAACCAACATACAAATTGCATGTCGTTATGATGTCAGCCAGGGTAACAGAGTGGCCAACTAGGTAAGTATTGGAGGCAAGGTGAGTGTTCAAAGCATTCAAAGCTCTCTTCAGGCCAGTAATTGCAATCTCTTCAGCCTTCATCCAGAAAAATAATTAAGATCAGGATAAAATATCATAGCAACAAGATGTTAACAAGAACAAAAATATTGAAGATGTAAATAAACCTATGAAGCACAGATATGGACACCGACACGTTGACACCGCTAACAATTTGAGAAAATCATATAATTCAGGGTAATCATATGTGTCAATTTCAGACCGGGACACGCCTATAATCGGAGGAATGTTCGTGCTTCATAGAAATAAACCAACTAGGGTGAAGTATCCGTGTCGATACATATCTAACACTCTTTTAAGATTCTCTGACATACACATCTGAGAAATATCCAATTAATTTTAAAATAAGTTTGGGATACGGTGTGGCATGGATTGGCTGGATATGTCTAATCATCTATTTACAATTATTATATAATATTGATTCTAAATAGAGTTCAGTGTATGGAAAATGTTGAGGAGAGAAGACTTACTGGAGGAAGGTAAACCCCATATCCCAATCTTGGATAGAGCCACTTGTTAATATTAGAATCAACCTCCAAGGATGAAAAATCAATCCATTGTTCAATTTGAGCCTGAAAGAACAAGAGAATGAATAGTTGAATACATAGAAGAAATAATAAAGAAATAGAATAGAATTAAAAGAAGAAAACAAGACTTACATATTGAATCAAAGAAGAACCATACAAAGTGTTGTTGTTGTTTTGTCTGGCAACATAACGAGCAATAGCATTGCTCTCAAAGACAGGACCATCAGGGGTTTCCAAGACAGGAACCTTGCCAAGAGGATTCATGTCGAGAAATTGAGGTGTCTTGTTAGAGACACCCATCTCAAAATTGGGAGTCAATTGAAGTTGGACAGAAGCATATTCAGCTGCAATGCGTGCCTTGTAAGCATTTTTGTTGATTTCACCGGAATGAAGGATCTAATTGATAATTAGGGTTAGATTAGATCGATGAAATGAAGGGAATGAATGAAAAGAGTTCACTTACCAGAGCCATATTAGGGTCGATCTGGACTGAACCTGCTTATTGCTGCGAATAATAATCAAAATCAAAATCAAAATCAAAGATAACGATAATGAAAACTGAAAAGAAACCAAATCTGCCAAGAGATTTTACTTACAGAGGCAGTTAGTTTGAGCGGCGGAGTGATTTAGGGTTTCAGTTCCTCTCACTGCTATGCGATTTACTAGTACTAGTATATTCCTTTCCTTTTTCTTTTCTTTTTTAACAAATACTCATTTTCGTTTTTATAAGATTATTTAATTTGTCCGAACTTATTTGGTTTGTAAAACAGAAAGAAAGTATTGAACAGAACAGTGCCAAGACAAATTTTTTTATGTCATTGATTGATTTTTTGTTTTATATGATTTTTGGAGGACAAAATGTTATTTTGGTATTTTAAACAACTTGTACGCGTGACAAAAATATAAATTTTTGTCCTGTCCCTTGCCTCAAGTTTGTCCTATATCTGAAACAGTTTTACAAATCAAACACAACTAGAGTTGTTCTGTCATGTCTTTCATTTTTTAGCAAATCAAACGCACTATAGTTTATAATTTTATATTCCATTAATCAAAATAGTCGTACTAGCTTTTTCTTATATAAATTAATATGAGAGTATATACATAGTTCTGATATGACAAAAAAGATATTGATTAAGTGGTATGACTGTATTAACAAAACATTTTATAGGAAGAGACTGTTTTAACTTATATTATTATTATTTTAGAATTTCGATACGCAAGACCAAAAATAATCATTTGTCTTTCTTTCTTTCACCACTTCCACCCCACGTTCTATTTCCTTCTCTTTTTTCTTCTTTTTATTTTATAAATAAATTGTTTCTCCAAAAAAAAAAAATTGTGAGAAATATTTCTATCAATAATATGATAAGTAAATACATGATAGTTGATACTCTAGTAGCAATTTGCCGACCAAATTGTATAAATATTTATTAGTATTTTTGTATAAGGAAACTCAACAAAATTCATGTTTTATAAATGAATCAATTATTTCATCATTAAATTATTTGATCTAAATGATTAAAAAGATATTCCCTTTATTTCTTTTTAATGGTTACATTTTGACTTTTAACATTAACTTTTGAAATTAACTAAGACAACAAATACTTTTACTACTTTTTATACAATTTAGATTTTTACTACAATAACCTTAATCATTTAATATTTCATTTTATATATTTCTTTATTTACAATAAATATTTAAAGGTAATATAGATAAACCAACATTTAATGATGTATTGAACTTTGAAAATGACAATTAATTAGAATAAAAAATTGTATGCAAAAATTACTGTTATAAATAATATATTTTGTCGTTAAAAAAAGGGAACGGAGTGTATTTATACATAATACAAAACCAATAAATTAGAGTTAATATGTCCATGTGATGTGAATTAGTACATAATATAGAGTTACTATGTCCATGTCAAAAAAAAAACACGTGAATTGTTGGTGATATGTCCATGTTAGAATTACTATTTCCGTGGCATGCATTGCATAGCCATAGGTGGATTAGATCTAATCTAATCTAATAATATAGTTAAAAAGTCAGATTTGGACCATTCCAATTCCAATTCATCATCTACCTACCCACCAACTTTTGCAATTTTAGGGACTACAAAACGCAAACCTCTTCTTCGTCCACTTGTTATTATATACATACTCTTACTTCAATTAACTAACTAATTCATAATTCATTGCTGATGATGATGATGTTGTAGTGTTTGTTGGTTCAAATTGGATCGATCGTTCCATTCATTCATTCATCGATCACTAATAATATTAAAATACTTTGCTGCATTCATATTGTTCTAATCCATCAATGTTGGAAGGAAAGATGGTAGAAGAAAATGAACATGAACACGGCCACGACAACTCTTCTGCTGCTGCTGTTGCCATAAAGGTACGTACATGGGTACATGTGACTGTCTAGGATCGATCCATGATGATTTTATTAAGTCACTCACTGCCTTTGTTTTTTATTTGGATTAAGGTTGTTGTTGACCCAGGGAAACCTCCACAACTTACATGGCAGCGCAAATTAAACAATCATGCAAATTCAAATGTTCCATCAGAATTCACCTTATCTTTCAAAGAGATGATTCATCTTGTACGTATTTCATTCATTCATTCATTCATTTTCATACATACATTTACAATTATTCTTTTATTTTCTATATAGGCTCCCATTGGTTATCGTCTATGGCGCCATGTTCGTGAAGAAGCTTCCAAAGGAAGGGTACTTAATCTTATACCTTCTTTTCATCTCTATATATCTTATGATATCTAACCATTATTCTTTTTGCTTTTCTTTCTCAGATTGGAATGATTGATCCTTTTGCTAAGCGTCATGTAACTTCTTCTCATGGCGTTCCTTTAGGTGGTGTTGGGTGGGTCTTCTCTTCACTCTCTTTTCTAATATTTCCTTCATTTCACAACATTATTTCTTTCTTCTTTTCTTCTTCAGTTCAGGAAGCATTGGAAGAAGTTTTACCGGTCAATTTCAGCGTTGGCAACTATTGCCTTTAATTTGTGAAGAGAAACCAGTTTTAGCAAATCAGTTTTCTGTAAGTTTTATCTATCTCATCCAGATTGCAAAAATACTTGTTTCATGACTCATCACGTACGTACGATCAAAGAGTTTGATCCTCCTTGCCCTCTTTGAAATTAAATATAAGCATAAGATTTTTGTCTCAGGTTTTCGTTTCACGTCCAAATGGTGAAAAATATTCAAGCGTACTATGCCCAGGGAAGCCAGATATAAAGAAGTAGGCCATTATAGATAGTCTTGTAATTTTACAGTTACTAATTCATCATTTTAGAATCTCTGAATTTGATTTTAAAAAAGAAAACTTATTAATAAACTTTATTTAGAGAAAATCCAGCATCAGGAATTGAAACATGGGATTGGAATATGAATGGAAAGAGTTCCACATATCATGCATTATACCCGAGGGCATGGACAGTACATGAGGGTAAGCCAGGCTAATTGGAATACTTTCAAGTCCACTATGATATTTATACTGTATCATATCTCTTATAATGATCATCTCTACTGCTCAAATGCAGAACCTGATCCAGCATTAAAAATAGTTTGTCGCCAGATTTCACCTGTTATACCCCATAATTACAAGGAGAGTAGCTTTCCTGTATCAGTTTTTACTTTTACGGTAGGAAAAGGTCACTTATATGTAAATTTGGGTTGCAGTTTTATACACATCAAGTTAACAATAATAAGTCAATTTTATTTGATATGCAGCTGAATAATTTTGGCAAAACAACAGCAGATGTCACCTTGCTTTTCACATGGACGGTAAGTGATATGTTTTGTATTAGCTGTTACTGTTATAGTAAGTTGGTTTTAAATACATGTGCTTTTTATTGAGGAATTGAGTGCAAACCAATTTCTGTGTGCATTCAGAATTCTGTTGGAGGACATTCAGAATTTACTGGTCATCACTTCAATTCAAACATAAAGTAAGAAAAATTTCAGTTGGTTTACCTTCTACATGAAGATGTTCCAATTTGATTGCTTTCCCCCTCCACAGATTGCCTGTACTTTATTCTAACATTCAAGATACATATTGTCTCATGTTAGGATGCCTGATGGGGTGCATGGTGTGCTTCTACATCACAAGTAACTATAACTTGTTAATATCTTTTTAGGCAATGGATGAAAAGAAATTCAATCCTTGAATTTATAAATTGATACATGCATGTACAGGACTGCAAATGAGCAATCTCCCGTCACATTTGCAATTGCAGCAGAAGAGACCGAACATGTTCATGTCTCAGAATGCCCTGTCTTTGTTATATCTGGTTCTTACGAGGGTATCTCGGCGAAGGACATGTGGCATGAAATTAAACAGGTTATGGACCTGCTTTTAGAATTTATTTATTTTTTTGAAATGTGAGGTTTGGTATTACTACTATGTTATGCTATTCATCCTTCCTTCATGCTGTCTTCTCCCAGATAAGCTACCATCGTGCTCTATTAAGCATTTTATAACACAAGTACTTGGAGTTTCCTTTCTGTCACTTTCCTTTTGTTTTGTGCATCTGAAACTCTTTTTATCATGACAATTATCAGTACTTAGGTCTCTTTGGACGTCACTCTTTCATCATATTTCATCATATTTTTGTACATCTGAAGTATGAATACTGTCAAGAAACTTGTTTCAACATTACTGTCAGTTCATGGTTTAATCTCCACCGATGAAGATTTTAAGATAGAGATGACTGAGCTGGTTAAATGAAGATGACACTGATGCAGACAGTGTTTACCTTTTCTGCTTAGCATGCTATTTTCCTGGATTTGGCTTGACACTCAAATTCTACGAGTAGTAATGAATTTTAAGAAGTTCCTCTTCCTGTTAGTAAAACATGATGCCATGTCCCTGGATAAAATAATAGTTCCAAGAATATATATTTTATAATGATACAAATTTGAGGATATCAGACTTCATGTGATCCATATGTTTATTTCACTAAACTGAATGATGGTAATCCTTTTCTTTTCAGCATGGGACATTTGACCATCTGAATTTTACTGAAACACCTGCGCCTTCAAAACCAGGATCATCCATTGGGGCAGCTATTGCAGCAACTGTGACGATTCCATCCGATGCTCAGCGTAATGTGACATTTTCATTGGCATGGGACTGCCCTGAAGTCAAGTTCCCTGGAGGACGGGTTTATTACAGGTTAGCGATAGAAACCTGTATAAGAAGATTTATTGTTTAAACACTGTACATAACTAATGAAACTGGATTAACAGGCGTTACACTAAATTTTATGGTACTAAAGGAGATGCAGCTGCAAATATTGCACATGATGCTATTATTGGTAATCTTCTTTGCTGAACTCCATCAACTTTTGCATCTGTAATATGGTGATTGCATCTAAATTTGATATCAAGCATAACTATATCCATATATAGACTTTTAAGAGGCAGACTGTATGGATATAGTTTTTCTTGACGTCAATTTTAGATGAAGTTTCCACCATATATGCAAAACCATGCAGATGCATGCTTATTTGTGATTGTTGATACCATAAGAAAATTACTTACTCAAACTTATATGAATTGGTGATGTAGAACATTGCCAGTGGGAGTCCCAGATTGAAGATTGGCAAAGACCAATCCTTGAAGACAAGAGACTTCCTGAATGGTACTTATCAGTTATTTATTCACTGCCTGCTTCTACAGTCAAAATCTTAAGCTTACAGAGTTCTGTGCAGGTACCCAGTTACCCTTTTGAATGAACTTTACTACCTGAATTCTGGGGGGGCAATTTGGACAGGTATTTTTATCTCTTAAAGTTTGAATCATACTTACCAGATAGTTATCCCTAGTCTATATTTCTTTTAAATTCATCCTAACCTCACGTTAAACGGTATGTACCATTGTCGATTTTTCTTCATAATTTTTCTTCTGTGCAGATGGTTCATCTCCTGTGCATAGTTTAGTTAATATAGGAGAAAGAAAATTTTCCCTGGATGGATTCATATCTGATTTAGAGAATAACAATAATATATCACGTCAAAAAGATATTGCTATTGACATTCTTGAAAGATTTACCTCAGTAGTTGAGCAAATACAAACTCCACCTGCATCAAAGTCTGCATATGGAATAAGTCTTCTCCAAGAAGGGGAAGAAAACATTGGCCAGTTTCTTTATCTTGAAGGAATCGAGTATCAAATGTGGAATACCTATGATGTCCATTTTTACTCATCTTTTTCACTAGTCACTCTATTTCCAAAACTTGAACTTAGTGTTCAAAGGGACTTCGCTGCAGCAGTACTGATGCATGATCCTGGAAAGATGAAACTCTTACATGATGGACAATTGGTATCAAGGAAGGTTCTTGGTGCTGTTCCTCATGATATTGGAATCAGTGACCCGTGGTCTGAAGTAAATGGCTATAATCTTTATAATACAGATAGGTGGAAAGACTTGAATCCAAAGTTTGTTCTTCAGGTTTACAGGGATGTGGTTGCCACTGGTGACAAGAAGTTTGCTCAAGCTGTCTGGCCATCTGTTTATATTGCAATTGCTTATATGGACCAATTTGACAAGGATGGTGACGGAATGATTGAGAATGAAGGATTCCCTGATCAAACCTATGACACATGGTCTGTATCTGGTGTAAGTGCGTATAGTGGTGGATTGTGGGTAGCAGCACTTCAGGCCACGTCAGCCTTAGCACATGAGGTTGGAGACAAGGGCTCTGAAGTTTATTTTTGGCACAAATTTCAAAAAGCAAAGGCTGTGTATGAAAAATTATGGAATGGTTCTTACTTCAATTATGATAGCAGTTGTGGAAGTTCAAGATCATCCATACAAGCTGATCAATTAGCTGGCCAATGGTATGTAATAAGTACCTCGAATTTTTGCACATGTAGCCACGCTTCATCGATCTTGGTAATATCTAAAACAAAATTGGAACTTCCTGTTTCTTGTTTTGCAGGTATGCTAGAGCATGTGGTCTTTTGCCAATTGTTGGAGAAGAGAAGATTAGAAGTGCACTTGAGGTGGTTTATGATAACAACGTTATGAAAGTGAAGGGTGGGAAACGAGGAGCTGTAAATGGGATGTTACCTGATGGGAATGTTGACATGTCATCAATGCAATCACGAGAAATATGGTCAGGAGTAACATATGCCTTAGCTGCAACAATGATCCAGGAAAACATGACTGATATGGCATTTCAAACTGCCGGTGGGATATATGAAGCTGCATGGTCTAGTGATGGTCTCGGGTAAAGTTTGCTAATAATAGCTTGTTCCTTTAGTACTTCACAGATCCATGTATCTGCTTTCTTTATACCACTAATAGCTAATTAAGCTTCTTGTTATATCTCATCAACAGTTATTCTTTCCAAACTCCAGAAGCTTGGACTACTAAAGATGAATATAGATCTTTATGTTACATGCGCCCATTAGCCATATGGGCAATGCAGTGGGCACTATCAAAACCAAAGCTCGCTCGACATTATGAGAGTAATAAATCTGATGTGTACGAGGACGATATTATGTCTAGATCCCATGCTGGTTTTTTGAAAGTAGCTCACCTTCTAAAGTTGAAGGAGGATACTGGATCCAGAAGCCTATTTCAGGTTATATATGACTTTACTTGCAAGAGGTATATGACCTGAAATAGATGACATATCCTTGTTGTGTAGGATCTGAGCCTGATTGGATTGGTTTTTTGGAATTTATCTATCGACATAAACACTTGTGAGACCGCTTTGGAAAAGTTATGAAAACAGTTTATGGCATGTTCATAATTTATTTTCATAAGCTCTCCAAGATAGTTTATGAAAACAGCTTATAACTTATACATAAACAATTTAACTTTATTTTGTCTTTTGTTATGGAAATAGCTTATACGTAAGTGTTTTATCATGATATAAGCTTATGCTATGAGATTCAAATTAAGCTGTTTATCTAAATATATGTCTACATGTTTACCATTACAAACTGCAACTTATATTTCATGTAAATATATATTGTTGTCACTCCTTGTTAATTCTGAGTGGTTTTACTAAACTGACCAACATTACCATATTTTTTTAGTAATTGCTATTACACTGCTACTTCATTTTCATGTACCAGGCAATTGATTTTTTTTATTATGTTATGTAATTCCTGGTTTTAAATATAATCTCTAAAGTAAAATATATAAATTAATATGATGAAAGTGTGTGGTTTTGAAAAGTAAAAAAATAAAAATGTATATTTGTAGCGGGTACATATCCTCTTCGATGAATGGGGTGAACTAACGAAATCTCAACCCTCCAAAATAAAATATGAAAAACCATTTAATATTAAAAGCAAGAGAAAGAAAGTATTCAAGGGCTTAGACCTTAGATTTTCATGGGAGATAAAGTCATAGCAGAGAATCTCTTCACGGGAGATAAAGTCTCCATGCAGGGGTCAAGATCATGAAAAAAATTGCTCATCATATTGAAATTTATATGCAACCTATCGATAGATTATGAGTTTAATTTATATACAAGTTGAAATTTTTACACAAGCATTCAATGGTATGTTAACTCATTAATGAGGTATAACATGTGTTTTTAACTCATTAAATAATGTCAATACATCATTAGATATATAAGTAAATTTTTTACACCGACATTGTATAACAATTAAACTTTTTATTTTTGAGAATTAAACTCTTATTTTTATAACTAAAAACTTGTTTAGGAGAAAACTTTGTATCTTTTTTCCTTAAAAAAACACTTTGTATCTTTTTGTTGTAGAGTGGTTAGAGATGAGACCCGACATCGTATTTATTATGATTATTATTATTTTATATTTTTTATATACAAATGTAAATAAATAAAGGTTCACCCCTCAAAAAAAGAAAGAATAAATTCTCGTGAACTTAACTCAGTTGGTAGGGATATTGCATATTATATGCAGGGGTCGGGTTCGAACCCCGGACACCCCACTTCTTTACATTTAGTTGTCTGAGTTCTAACCACTAGGCTACTTGACAAAAAAAAAATGTCATGTTAATAAGTGTTTATGTGACACTTTTTGATGAATCAAATATAGTATTATATTGAAAGTTGTGATGTTAACTCTTTAAAAGTCTAAAAAGTGTCATTTTTAACATAATTTTTTTTTTAGGCTTACTTAGCATTTTTTATAAATAAATGCAGAAGCATGCGGAAAAAGGTTTATCCCTTACTCCTTAATCTTATTAGGTTGCAACAACTTAACCCTAGAAATTTGGCTCCAAAATTGCAGCACTAAATGCTAAGTGAGATAACCCTTAAAAAATTTGGCTCCAAAGTATTTGGCTGTTTGAAATTCAAAAATCAAACCTAAATGTTTATACGGTTCCCAACTAATCCCATCTTTTTGTTTTCCCATGCAGGTGCACCGAATGCTTCCCAAGTTTATCCCTATTTTCTAGCCTAATTTATGGAAATTGCAACCAATTAATAGGAACGACTACGAGTACCGAGTACCGCATCTCATTGGAAACATGTTCAACTCCACACATGTGAAGAAGCACGCTACATATCTCTTCTCTAAGTCACCTTGCTCTTTACCCTTGAACACAACAGTTCCATTCACCCAAGTTTCTAAAGATTATCAACATAGGTATGTAATTTGTTCTTTCTCAATTTCTTATTTTCTTTCTAAATTTGACATCGATTTTGATTAACGATTTCATTTGCAATTTGACTGACAATTCCATAGTTAATTTTATACTATTCCAATTCAATTTTGATTTCAGCTTTTGATTCATTTATACTTTAGATTTTAGATTGCATCTCTATTAGTCTCTTTTGTTTTCATTCTCTTTGAGTTGATTCTCATAATTTTTTGTGTGCCCTTCTCTGTTCATGTCAATCACTAATTTATTTCTTCAATTTTTATGGTCTGCTTTTGTTCTTATTTTCTTCCTTTTTTTTCTCTTTGACAACCGAAGTGGAAAAGATTAACGTGTGCCATGCTCAATTGATTTTGTTCATTTTTTAAGTAAATCATTTTCCCACATATCTTCTTCAGCTCCACGCTTCTCATTTGCTTCTTCAGGTCAACTTCTTGATTGATCTCCTCTATTTTAGAAGCATGATCTTAACACGGTCATTTATCTCCTCTATTTTATTTTTCATGATGCTTATGGGTTTTGCATTATGTATATTTATCATTTATTTTTGCACTGTTTTCAACTTACTTTGCAAACCAATTTGTAGTCTGAACCTTTTGAAATTTGAAGGCTTCCTGTAGAGGTTACATATTTCAGTTTTATTGTTTTTGCCTCCAGTTTGAGATTCCCACTATTTTCTTTGTTCACTTTCAATCTAAAAAAATCCTTTATTTTAATTTTGCTAAACTCCATTTTAATTGTTAGTGTTCATAATCTTGGAGTTTACTTGGTAGTGTCTTTTTTTTTTTTTTTTGAGAAAACTTGCTTGGTAGTGTATGACATCCTCATATGTAACAAATGATTTAGTCTCCTCATTTGTTTTTTCTGTTTTCATATGGTGTTTGCTTATATTGATTATTTTAGTTGTTTTGGGTGTTTGCTTATATTGATTTTTTTTTATTTGATTGCATGATGATATCCATGAAGCAAGATGATAGGTATGAAGACTGTAGCTAAATGTTGGAATAGAAAAGAAAAAAAGACTGAGTTTTGATCGAGTAAGAGAGCCTTGGAAAAGAGCTTTTAATTAAGTTTGACAACAAGCTAGAGCAAGCATGATAGGAGTGACTCTGGTGTTCTAAAATCCAATTTCGATGTTCTTAAGTTTGAGTATAATAATATCAATCACTATGATTGCATAAACAAATAACCAAGTTGAATTATGTTACCTCAGTTATGTGAATAATCTTACCTTTTTTTTTTTTTTTTTTTTTTGCCTTTGTGGGCTGCAACTAATTAGAGAGATAAGAGAATTGAAAGAATTGAAAGCAGAGGGTTGATTTTCATATATTTTTTCTTAACAATTTCTATGAATCTACTTTTTAAAATAGCAATTAAAATGCACATTATTTCCTAAAAAAAGGTAAGGCACATTATTTGAAGGATAAATTTATTGTTTTTTTTTCTTTCATAAATTTATAGTTTTTAGTTATAGTTTATAATAGTTTTACTTCAGTTATGTGGAAGAAAAAAAAAGTAACATGTTATGGATGTAATAATCTTTAACTTATATTACTGCGATTAGTAATATATTAAACATGTTGACTGGAAAAATGAATTAAATGATCAGATTGAATTTGAAGCTAGAGTTCGGATAGAAAAAGTATTGACGGTTGTGTTCCAACTGTATATAGGAGTCTATTGATTATAATTGAAAATAGGAAACGAAATAATGCATGGATTATGGATCGATAGATATATCTTTGACATTTGCAATTGCATTGTTTTGCATTTCATTATAGTTAATCACATTCAACAATAAGAACTAATGATACAAACTCCATAAGGCTAAATATGACTTAGATATTGTGTCCTTTGGCCCTTTTATAAGCTCATTTTGATGATAATTCCCTATTTAATTTACTCTAAGTATTGACTTTATTTAAAAATATTGATCCCTTGATATTGATGTAACATTAATACAAAGAAAGACGAAAAGATACTACTAACTATTGAGAAAAATGAAGATATAGATGTAACATTAATTGTAGTTTATAAAAATAGTATTTTAAAAATGTTTTGTAATTAATTATTAATATGTATAAAATTTCCATTATAACTATAAAGGTTGTTTTCTCAAAATAAAAAAGCTATAAAGGTTTTATTCAAAAAAAAAAAAAACCTATAAAGGTTGTAATAAACTTATTATGTTCCATATATCAATACATTTGATTGTCTTATTGCAAACTTAATTTAAATGTCATGTAATATAACTTAAATGTTTCCTTAGCAATAACCTAATATGTTAAGGAATTTAGATACGCAACATGGATTATGCAACATAACCAGATTGATTATTACTAGAATGGGAAGATACGTACTCGAGGGGAAGGTAATTTCTGGAAGTAATATCGGTGACAAAGTGTTTATACCAAGGTTATCTCTATCTCCTTCAGATGTAGTAATTCCTTTTAAATTTCAACGAAAACAAGTACCGTTAGCTGTGTCATTTGCAATGACTATTAACAAAAGTCAAGAGCAGTCACTTAAGCATGTTGGAGCGTATCTCCCAACGCATGTTTTTTCTCACATACAATTGTATATTGCTGTTTTGAGAGTTACATCTAGGGAAGGGATAAAGATTTTGATTATTGACGAAGATGGTGAGGACACTACTGTGACATCTAACGTCGTTTATGAGGAAGTATTTCGTAATGTGTAGTTTAATATCTGAGTGATGTACTACGATTTTCAAACTTCAATTACCAAATTATTTTTACTATCAACGACTTCATATTTACTATTTTCAGACGTTCTACAAATTCATCTATGTTCTTATTGCTCCTAACATATATCATTTATCTTTCGTAACGTTACAATATTGAATGCATTATATTACAACTATTAAATTTTAGCTCATAAGACCCGTGCGACGCACGGGTCATCAATCTAGTTTAGTTTTAAAAATGTTATTTCAACATATTTTTTCAGACACATATGGGACAAGAGTCAAGATTGTATATCTATAAGGTTTTTTTCCTTCCATTTCTTTCTTTCTCTTTCATCTTCCCTGTAACACTATCTTCTCTTCATCGTCATTTGAGTTCTCTCTCTAGCATCATTGGCCACTGCATTGTCACGGACTCAATCACAAAGTTCACTCCCTGCAACATTGTTTCGTCTCTCTCCATCTTTCAAAAATGCAGATCTTGAAGGTTGTGTGGTGGGGGTATGAGGAAAAAAAAGATGAGGTGGAGGTCGCGGGCGGCGTAAGGTTGTGTGGTGGAGGTTAGATCGGGAAAGATTGAAGACAATGTTGTGGTGAAAATGGAGATGGTGTGGTTAGGTCGAGGTTGTGTTGTGGTTTATATGAGATGTGTGTGTGTGTGAGAGAGAGAGAGAGAGTGTGTGAGAGAGAGGGAGAGGGAGGGAGAGAGAGAGAGAGAGAGAGAGGGGGGGGGGGGGATGTGGATGGAGGTAAGGGAAAAAGAATGAAGTACAAAGAGGTAGAGAAAATGTGAAGGAGATGGAAGATGACAAAAGGGCTGATAAATTTACGTATTTGTCTTTTTCATTGCATTGACCCATTTGTCAAGTATATGTCTCAAATTATGTGTTTCAATGACACAATCGAGTCTAGCGCAATGTTATTCAGACACGCATTTTTGACATAGAAACGAGATACCATATTTTACTATTCACGCTTTATTACATGGTTACCACAATTTAAATAGAGAAATGATATTTGAACAATCATTTTTTTACAATTTTTGTGACAATTTTCTCTCTTATACTCACATTATGTTTTTACTCTCTCTATTGTTTTGGTTTTTGTGTCAATACCTCATTTTCTTTGTAAAGTTTTGGTTGTCTCAAAAATTGTTATGTGAATAGATGTTCAAATAACACAACTTATTAAATATATGGTCAAAAGTGAAGACGTGACATCTGATGACATATGACTGTGCAAAAGGGAAGACGTGATATGCTGACTGGGATTTGACTGTATATAATTGATGACATTGCACAATGAGTTGGCTTTTTTTTATTCTTTTCCATTTATTTTTTCCATGCGTCTTTTTATTAATTATGAGTTATTTAAAAAAAAAACAATTACATATTAAATCAAGTAAAAAAAACATCAATCTCTTCGTATGTAGATCAAAATTCATTTGATTCATCACTTTACTATTCATCTCATTGCCTTCCTTTCACTCACGCATGATAACAACAACAACAACACATGACCAAAACATCAATCTCTTCTCTCTTCCTCTTGATTGTTTTCTCATTTTCCTTTTATTTATCCTTTATGTTCTCTATTATCTTCTTTCTTTGATCCCTCTCTTCCTCCCCCCTTTCAATGTTTATTTTTTAATTTCTTTCCCCTACCCTTCATCATATTCATCTCCAAACTTAAACTCAGAAAAATCAATAAAAAAAACTCAAACAAACATCCACATTCAAATTAAGGTGCTAGGGAGTTGAAAACCAACATCAACAATCAAATTTATTCTCTTCTAACCAAAACCAACATCACAAACAAGCACCTAACTTCAATCACAAAAACCCCAAATTCATAAAGAAAAATTCCAAACTTTCACCACAAAAACTCAAACCTCAATCATAGACTGAAACCTCAATTTACTCCACCGTATCACTCGTAGAAAACCCCACGAGTAAATAGGCATTTACCTCCCTGAAATTGTAAGTTTTGTCAATTACCCCCCTGAAATTAACAAAATTTCAATTACTCCCCTGAAATTGTACAACATTAATCAATTTACCCCCTCCGTCAAATTCTTCTGCAAGTCAACATGACGTTTTGCAAATACCCCCTGAAGTTTTGCAAATACCCCCTGAAGTTTTGCACTTATGTACAAAATGCCCCCCGAACTTGAAAATTTATAATTTTTTTTCTTATCCTTGACAAATGTGAAAGAGGAGATGAAGAACAGTGTGCAATAGCTAAATGGAGATACATGAACCAAATGTCAAGACTTGTATAATTTGTTGACTGAAGTAATTGAAGAATGCTGCAAATTTTGATTGGAGAACATTGTAGATTGTGATTTAATAGATTGCAAGTCAAGAGATAGAAGTATCATCATTTCTAGGTTGAGGGCAGAAGTATACTAGTTATCTTTGCTTTTGTCAGGGAATTTACTTTGAATCAATTTACTTTAAATTTACTTTTTTAACTTGATATAATCAGAAATCATTTTACACATTGTTTTTGGGTTAGTGTTCTTAATAAAGTCTTTCCTTTTCTATATTGAAAAAATATATGTTTAGTTAATAAAATAACATCTTATCTTTTGTTAAAGAAAATCTAAACTAAAAATATTAAAATCATGCAGTAGTTAATTGTCAACCATAAATAAAGAACTTAAGTTCAAGATATGTTGATCTTAAGTAGTTAATTTTCGTATTGCATTCGTACTATGTTGATAGAAACTCTCAAGTTGAAGATTTAGATTATTATTCATGAGTTTTGCCAAACTAGATAATTGTGGTTAATGAGTTTTATCAAAGGACAAATTGTTCGAGAGAACTGAGTTCAATTGCTAGATAAAACAATTTTTGATCATGTTATACTTACCTCACAATTAATGAGAAGAATGGAATGGTCGACATTTTTTCACAAAGGTAGCTTCTCTCTCCGTTAACTAATTAACCCTTATTTTCCATCCATTCCTCATTTATTTTATTTTTTGAAAGACAAGACAGCCATCTTTTATTTATGGAAAATGCTTAAGTGTGCGAATTTATTTTCGCACTATCTGCGAATGAGTTGTATTATTAACCACCGTCTGATATACCTCTATCTCAATCATTATTTCAGCCAAAACGACAAACATAATCCTTGACATATATTAAAGTGAAATCATGGGTGTTACACTGTGCTACTTTTGCTATCGGCTAAATTATTCACTGAGAAGATTTAGTCTCTTCACTATTGAAAACACCATTTTAGAGTCGCACATGATTGGAAACACTGCACTGCGTTGATTGTAACCAGGGTGGGATAGCCGCAATTTACAGACGGAAGATTGTTGCAAAGACCTACCCTAACGCAGTTCAGTGGTAGCAATGACCGCGATCGACCGCAATGACGGCGACGACGGCGACGGACAGCGGCGATGAAACAAACAGGTTGAAAAAGGCTACATGTGGTGGCTGGCTGGTAGCTACTCTCCAAAAAAACTGCCGTGGTTACCAGAAAACGAGTCTTTTTCAATCCCGTAATTTGACCATTTTTTTTTAATATAATAAAAAGTAGCCTTGTGTGATGAGTTTGCGCGTTAAGCTAACTGTTCGTGTATTATGTGCGAGAAAAACCTTCGCACCATTTAGCATTGCTGTTTATTTATTATTAAATTAATCATACCAGTAATAAGTATGAGAATGTGCGCATTCTTCGGTTGTTACTATGTGCATCTTCCAAACAATTCTTTCTTAATTTGTGAGGTAATTATCTTTGTTAGTTGATAGATGATTGGTAATAATTATTATTGTGATAAGATAGGAGGCGAAATATGGAAATGGAAGACGATGGAAGGGACGTGGAGCATATGGGTAAGGAGGAAGATAGAATAATAATATCATCAAGATCTTCATCTGGCGGGTTGACGTTGAGAGAGCCTCTCCTTGTGAAGAATAACAACAGGCTCAATACTACCTCCCAGGTTGCCATTGTTGGAGCCAATGTTTGTCAAATTGAAAGTCTTGACTACGAGTATGTATTGATAATGACATATCATCGCTTTTGTTTCAATTTTTCATTCATTAATTAATTTAACCTTCATGTAGGATTGTTGAGAATGATCTATTCAAGCAAGACCGGAGGCTTGGAGCAAAAGCCGAGATTGTGCAGTATGCCATCCTCAAATGGACTTTTGCACTTCTTATTGGTTTAGGCACAGGTCTTGTCGCCTTCTTCAATAACATTGGTGTTGAGAATATTGCTGGTTTCAAGCTTCTCCTCACCAACCATCTCATGCTTGACCACAAGTATATATGCACCATTCTATCATGTTATTGCTTCCTTCGTTTTTATTTCTTTATTAATAATAATAATTAAATCAACATTACGTTAATGGAATAACTACGCTGTCCTTTTTACTGCAGAACAGATATCATCAGGCCTTTGCACTATATGCTGGTTGTAACATGGTTTTAGCCATCGCTGCAGCAGCCCTGTGCGCCTATGTCGCCCCTGCAGCAGCCGGATCTGGCATACCTGAGGTCAAGGCATATCTTAATGGCGTTGATGCTCCTTCTATATTGGCTCCACCTACTCTCTTTGTAAAGGTTAGTTTATTAGTTAATTAACTACTCGGTGCAATATTATATGTGGGGTCTGTGTCATCCCTATTACAAATGCATATCCTTAAATGACATTATTATAGTTTTTAATGTGGAAAAATGGCTTGAGTTTTTCAGATTTTGGCTCAATTTTCGGGTTGCAGCTGGTTTTGTTGTGGGTAAGGAAGGACCTATGGTGCATACTGGTGCTTGCATAGGAAATCTACTTGGACAAGGTGGTTCAAAAAAATATGGACTGACCTGGAAAGGGTTCAGATATTTTAAAAATGACAGAGATCGAAGGGATTTGATCAATGTGGTGCGGCTGCTGTGTTGCTGGTGCCTTCCGTGCCCAGTCGGTGGTGTCCTTTTGCACTTGAAGAAGCAGCTTTTGTCCCTTTTTTCTATTATCTTGCACTTCCATAGATGTTCCTTAGATTGCAATTCATATTGACAAACAACAACAATATCATCATGACCATTCCAATAAGCATCTACTCATGTCTTATATACATATGATAACTATTGTATGACTAACTTTTCGCCTCTACTTGGAATTTAGATAAATATTATAATTGTGAAATTTACTACATCAATGAAACTAACTTTGGGGAAAAAATTCACAAATAAAATACAATGTCTAGGGGGTTTATGTTTGTCATTCCCTTTAAGCATATATATATATATATATATATATATATATATATATATATATTATATATATATATATTATATATATAATATTATACTACTTCACAAACAATCCATGGAAAATCATGTAGCATCAATTTATGTCTTGTTATGTTTTTGAGACTGCATATATGAATTGCAGGTGGAGAAGTGCTCTTATGTGGAGAACATTTTTTACTACAGCTGTAGTAGCTGTGGTGCTGAGAGGTTTTATGGAATATTGCAAGGGGGGAATTTGCGGTCTTTTTGGGGAAGGAGGTTTGATAATGTTTGATGTTAATTCAGTAAAGCCTGCATACAGCATACCTGATCTACTAGTAGTTATATTTCTTGGAGTTATTGGAGGTCTCTTGGGAAGCCTTTATAATTATCTTGTGGATAAGGTCCTTCGCACTTACAACATCATTAATGAGTATGTCATTCCCCCGCCCCATTTCGAATTTTCTTTTTTTATTGTAGTATTCCCGGGTGGAATGATTTTATATATTTATTGCAGGAAAGGCCCTATATTTAAAATAATACTTGTGATGATTATATCATTTTTGACCTCTTGCTGTTCATTTGGGGTTCCATGGCTATCAAAGTGCATCCCTTGTCCTCCTCATGTGGGGGATCAGTGCCCAACCGTAGGGCATTCTGGACACTACAAGAATTTCCAATGTCCTCCTAATCACTACAATGACCTCGCTTCTCTCTTTTTTACTACCAACGATGATGCTATCCGCAACCTCTTTATTGCTGGCTCTCACAAAAGATTCCAGCTCTCCAGTCTCCTGATATTCTTTGTGGCAATATACTTCCTTGGAATCATTACTTATGGCATCGCAATTCCCTCAGGGTTGTTTATTCCAGTGATACTAGCAGGGGCTTCATATGGGCGTGTTGCTGGAAGTCTGTTAAGTCCATTTACAGTTTTGGATGTGGGTTTGTTTGCACTTTTGGGTGCTGCATCCTTCCTTGGTGGCACAATGAGAATGACTGTCTCTTTGTGTGT
>NW_024340378.1:0-38627 GCF_003473485.1 Medicago truncatula
TAACACAGTGATGGATGTCAAAGGAAAAACAAAAGACACTGAGAAGGCTAGAAAAGACTTACAAATATATTGCAAAAGAAAGGATTTGGAGTTGAAACCTCAACCGAATGGGAAGTTGTTGAAACCGAAAGCCAACTACAGCCTATCTGCCAAGAAGCAAAATTAGTGTGTCAATGGTTGAAGGATTTGAGAATGCCCGATGGATATTCTTCTAACATAGGCAGGTGTGCCGATGTCAACACGGGAAGGTTGCATGGGATGAAAAGTCATGACTCTCACATTTCATGGAGAACTTTATCCCAATTGCATTTAGTTCATTGCCCAAACATGTGCTAGATCCACTTATTGAGATTAGTCAATTTTTTAAAAATTTGTGCGCTTCAACCTTGAGAGTTGATGAACTTGAGAAAATGGAGAATAATATGCCAATCATTATCTGTCAGTTGGAGCAAATTTTTCCACCAGGTTTCTTTGACTCTATGGAACATCTTCCTGTGCATCTGGCATATGAAGCTATACTTGGCGGACCTGTTCAATATAGGTGGATGTACCCTTTTGAAAGATTCATGGGTGACTCAAAACGAGCATTTAAAAATCTGGCCAAAGTGGAAGGATCAATTGTTGCTATTTACACCGCCAAGGAAACCACATACTTCATCGGCCATTATTTCGTTGATCGTCTACTTACTCCATCAAATACAAGAAATGAAGTTGAGGTTAACGATGTTCGGGATCCGTCAACCTTATCCGTATTCAATCTTCATGGTCGACACGCGGGCAAGGTGCTTCAATATTGGATGGTAGATCAGAAAGAGATGCGGTCTGCTCATGTTCATGTTTTGATTAATTGTGCGGAAGTTAAACCATACCTTGAGTAAGTAAATTTATTCCTACCCATTTTTACTAGTCCATATAACAATAGTTTTAACGCGGTTAACAACATCGTATTGAATTTATTGCTTTTTAGGGAATTTATTGCTCTTTATGCGGAGTTTGGTGAAGGATCGACAGCTGGTTCTATACATGAATATTTCCAGCTTGGTTTAAACAAAGAGTGTATAATGCCGAGCCAACTGATGAAGTCATCCGTTTACGGCAATTATCTCAGGGTCCTTTACAATGTGCCAATGAATTTCACACTACTTCGTGAATGGATATAAATTTCATACCCACTCTTGGACGGAAGGAAAAAAGACTATTAATAGTGGTGTTTATGTAAAAGGAGTTACAGATGGAGGTGAAGATGATTTCTATGGCGTGATCAAACACATTTATGAGCTTTCATATAATGACAATAAAGTTGTGTTGTTTTATTGTGACTGGTTTGATCCCTCGCCTAGATGGACTAAAATTAATAAATTATGCAACACTGTTGATATTCGAGTCGACAAAAAATATAAAGAATATGACCCGTTTATCATGGCACACAATGTTAGGCAAGTGTACTATGTTCCTTATCCCCCAACTCTACCACGCAAACGAGGTTGGTCTGTTGCAATCAAAACAAAACCGAGGGGCCGCATTGAGACTGGAGAACCAAACGAAGAAGTTGCTTACCAAGCCGATGATATGACACATGTAAATGAGATAATTGAAGTAGATCAAGTGACAAGTTGGCAAGACTCTCACGTTGAAGGGGATCAGGTTGATCTTTCTATTTTGGAGATGCGTGATGAAGTTGAAGATGAGAATGAAGACGTTGTTGATGATAATAATGAAGGGGACCAGCAAGACAATCAAGTTGATGATGGTGATGTAGATGAATATAACTATGCGTCTGATAACAACACTTGAAGTATATTGTTATCCACCCTTGTAATGATTGAATTTGAATTTATTGTAATCTTGAATACATTTGAGTTTGAATGAAGATATCGCTTGTTTAATGATGTATATATATTTGAGTCCTTTACAATATCGCTTTTTTGTTATTTAACAGATTCACAATGCCTCCGAAACAAAAAGAGAAAGGCAAGAGCAAGGACCCCAGGAGGCGGTTCACAACACACATTGCGGATCCAGCCACACTTGCCACATTGACTCCCTTTCCCAGACCACCCTCTTCTTCTAGCCAGGGATCGACTGGGTCATCCCAAGCTAGTGCTGCTGCACCCGCTGGAGGGTCTGGTGTTGTTGCACCTGTTGGTTTATCCTCCCTACAGGTTACCAGTTGCCTCCTCCACCAACATTTCCTCATGGGCAGACCAGCTTTATAATCCCTCAACATCAACAACCCCCACCACCCCAACATCAACAACCCCAACCCCAACCCCAACAGGGTGCTGATGATGATGATGAGGAGATGGCAGATTATCCGCAAGATGAACAAGAGCGTTACATCATTGTGCCTAGCGGGAACTCGTAAGTCTTTATGTATTTTTGTTCAATATGTATATTGTTATAAATTTATGTAATGTTTAACTATATGAGTTTTCATTGTTTGTAGTTTCATGCCCTGCAAGCCAGCCGCCAGTGCCATTAGAGACATCATCCAGGGAAGGTTTCATGGATTTTGGAAGACTTATGGTGATATCCCAGATGATGAAAAGGATGCATGGTTTGGTCTTTTTGAGGTTACATTAATACTTATCATAATATATTTTAACTTATCTGCACATATGTTATAATTTACTAATTTCCTAAAATATGTTAACAAATATGCAGATGAAGTGTACCTGGAACCCCAGGTACTATGCTCAGATAAGGAGGAACTTTCACATTAGAGCTTCTGCCCGCCTCTCCGACATGTTGCGACATGTCCGACTTCGTCACGAGACTGCTGGAAAGAGGCCCTACTGGATCGGGGAGCCACTTATGAGGCAGTTGGTGGACTATTGGGGGAGTCCAGAGTTTAAGGCGAAATCAGAGAAGGCAAAGAAGAACAGAGCATCAGAGAAAGGGGGATGCATCCACACGGGAGGCTGCATAAGCACAGCAGAGCATGCCGTCGACTGGTAATTAAAAATAATAACTCTGTTAATTAATTTTATAGAATGTATGTTTTTAAATATTTTGTGGTTAAATATAGTTTAATGTTTTACTAACTACTTAATAATTGTGTTTCTTGTCAATTAGGCAAAGAAGCTGGGTAGGGAGCCATACATAAATGAGCTCCACAAGAAGACCCACACATATCGATCAGGCCAGTATGTTGATGATCGCTCCAAGATATGCCAGGTAATTGTTACATAAGTGTATTTTAATTAATTTTATTAGTGATTATAATTTTTTTTTAATGTTTATTTATCTTTAACTATTTTATTCTTATTTATTTTAGGAGGAGTATGATCGTCAGCTATCGGAGGCGCTCTCCCGTGGATGCTCTGTTGATGAAGCTCTCACACTTCGTGCATGGACGAAAGTTGCTGGTGAGAAGAAGAAGGGGCGATTGTACGGTGCAGGAAACTTAGCTGGAAACTTCCGCAAGGGTGTTGCTACCACTCTAAAGTTGACCCTTAATGCTGGGGAGGGCTCTTCTCGGCAACCTGAGCTCACTCCAGAAATGCGGGATCTGATCACTAGGTTGACTCAAGAACAGCTTGCTGCCCATATGCAAACCCAACAGGACCTGATCCATGAGGTGGTTAGGAAGCAACGAGAATTCCTAGACTCTCAGTTGGACACATTTAGGCAAGAGCAAGGCTGGAATATGAATGAGCAAGGTGTTGGGCAGCAGAGTGGAAGCCGAGAGAGTGTGAGGGCTCCTCCAGTGTGTGATGATGATGCGGATGACCCCTATGAAGTGTATGGTGAGGGCGAAGAGGATGATGATGACGACCTCGAGATGGATGATTGATGCTTAATTATGATGCTTGTTGTGTGTTTTCTTTACTATTATGTTATGGTTTGTATGATTTTGGGAGGTTTTCCATGCTTCCCGGCACAATATTTATTTTCCTGCACGGTTTGTAATATTATTAAGTACACTTTCTATTTCATGCATTTTAATTAGACTTATTAGTGTTTCTGTGATTAAACTTTATCTATATGCATTTAATTGTGTTTTAAAAAAAAATTAATTTTTTAAATATATATTTTTAATTAAATTGATTTTTTAACCATTTAATTGTATTACAAAAACAATTTTTAAAAAAAAAAATTGATTTTTAAATTAATTTAAATATATTTTATTAATTAATAAAAAAAATCGTTTTCATAAAAATGATTTTTTAAAAAAAAAAAATAAGGACATTTGCCAGGGGTTAAACCCCTCGCTTTGTCCCTCGTTTTTTGCTGCTGTCACTTCAGTCAGAGCCGCCGCAGAGGTGTCAGTCGTAGTCAGTGGTGCAGGAAAGCTGCAGACGAAAGTGAGGGAACATGCCAGGGGTTCTGCCTGGGAGAAAGCGTTGCGTTTTGCCAGGGGTTCAGCCCCTTGTTTTTCTGCCAGGGGTGTAGCCCCTGGCAAAGTGTTTGCGATGAGCGCTTTTGCCAGGCCATCTGCCCCTCGTTTTTTCCCTCACAAATGTCCCGTTTGCCAGGGATTTTGTCCTTTTGACAGGGATTTTGCCCCTGGCAAAAGGCAATGTTTCTTGTAGTGAAAAGATGAATAGGGAGCTTAGAATTGAGGTTTGAGTGAGAAAAATGTCAAATTTCCAAGAGCACCTACTTTTCACTCGCTTCGAGTTCGCCTTGAACTCGCCGTGGCGAGCAACCAACTTTGTGAACTCGCCATAGCGAGCTACCCAGATTTTGAGTGCTGAATTTGCTTGCATGAATGGTAGTGATTGATGTTGTTGTTTTGAGCATAGTTATATTAAATTGTGCATTATTCCGGATTGTTGGATTGCTGGTTGTTGATGTTGCTGATGGCTGTGTTGTATGATTTATTTATTGAACCATACATGTTGTATAATTGGAGTCATATGGAGTATGTATGCATGGTCAAGTTGTATGTAGATATACACAAGTAGGTCCATTGCATATGCATAAACAGCGGAGATGACTCATGTTCTGGAGCACTAGTTGTTCACAACGGTGAGGGCTTCGGTCCTGATGAATGCTTTAACCATTCAAAAGCGGTGAGGGCTTCGGTCCTGTCTGGTACCACATGCATAATTGCATATTTTGAGGAGTCTTAGTGGTGTTATCATGTCATGCATGAGTCTTAGTTGTTGGTTGTAGTTGCCACATTGATGATGATGATGTTGTTGATGAATATATACATTTATATACATATTGTGATGAGTGGATTTGATGATGTTGTTGTTGCTTGTGAAATTATATGCTTATATTTACAAGATGATGTATTTGATGTTATAGGGTGTTAGATTCAATTGAAGATTTTAATATCTATATTTTATTGTTGTGAATCTCACCCCTTCTGCTTGAAAATGTTGCCCTTCCTATGGGTAACTTGCAGGTGATCCTGAGTAGTCGGTGGTGGCTCAAGAGTCGTGTCTAGGGCTCTGATACGTGGGATGAGAATTATTATTAGTTTTATTGTTGTTTTCCTTCCTATGTATCAATTTTTGGAACTTGATGATGTGGCCCTTTGTTGGTTGATTAGGCTTAATGCCAAGATATTGCTTGGAGACTTTAACCGTTGTCGTTGTTATTTGAGATGCAAATATTCCGCTGCATGATTTTTGAAGTTATGAAAGATGTTGAATTAAATAGTTTTATTTTCTATTTAAGAATTTTTGAAATGTAGTGTAGCATGCCCGTTTGTGGAATTACGTGGAATTTGATTGTCATTTAAATGATTTTGGGTAACGGCGTGTTATAAGATGCAAACAAATTACATAGTGTTCTGGTTTATTATGATCCAAGGTATATGTTGGTTATAATGACAATTGGTACAAACTACGAATGAAGGGAAAGGGAAAGGAAAAGCGGAAAAGGACAGTTACTCGTTCAGTCCACTTAACCCTTCTTCCCCAAGTTCAGGAAGACAAGTGTTAACAGAAAAAAGGAAACTGAGTGGTACCAGATTGTTTTTTCTTGAATAACTTGCGCTGGCGCTCAATTGCCTCCTTTGTTTCGAGTAGTTGTTTATGTAAAAATCAAGAGATAAAGTAATTCATGTTATTACTAATGCAAACTACTGATATATGCAATGGCTCCAATTGAAAATAAAAAACCACCACAGAAAAGTTATAGAAACATTCACAAAATATACCACAAGCTAATGCCTAATAGTACCGGAAAGGAAAACAAGTAGAAGTTCGAAGACACCATCCTTAAAATTGTATTTTGAATAGGAATCTCATCTTGAATCCCAATATATTATGAAGAAATTGTCCCAAAGAGGGTAAGACATCTACGATCATACTTACAAATACCATTGGTGCATAATAAATTCAATAAATAAATATGAAGGGAAAGAAAGAGGTTAGACATACAAGCTGGGCATTCAGATCCTTTAACGCCTGACCATCTTCCCAGGTCTCAGATAAGACAGTTCCAGCTCTAAAATTCATATAATAAACCAATAAGAAAACCTAAATAAAAATATTATAAAAAGGTATTTGTCACAATGCTCTACCTATACCTGATTACACCAACATTTCCGAGTCTCAATGAGTCCTGTCGTACTTTTAGTCTTGCTTCTTGTCTCTCAGCCTTTGAAACTGATATCAGCAAATCGGATATTATTTTTGTTCTCTACAAAATTCAAGGACTGGATGTTAATATGCCGGCTTAACTTAATTTTTATAAGTGACACGTGCAATGCTCCTTAACTTATTTTGGAGTAAGAGAACGATAACCTCTTTAAAATTTCTAGTTCATCTTTGTTATAGAAGATTCGTGTGCATGCACAATTGAATCCACCACTTCATTATATTTTAAATAACATGTATACCAATAGGAGTTTTGTGTCTTGAGAGAATCGAGAAGGAAAAGTTTAACCACAATTAAAAGATGAAAATAATCAAACCTTAGGTTTCATTTGCTCCTCAAGATCTTTCAATTCCTTCAGTTCCTACATGTGCCAAAATCAAACATTAGAAGAAGAACAGAAAACCATCACATTAATTTCAACACCGTCAATTCTATTACCTTTAATACGTATTTACAATTCATAAAAGCATAATTACAGTTCACTATAAATTCAATTAGCAAATGGTATCAAAAGAATGCAGTTTGAATAACACAGTTCGGTTGTTTCACTGCCATTTTTGTCAGGTCGTAGAACGGACTTGGTTTGGAATATGAGTTACAATACCAACTGCCCAGTTGCACCTTCTATAAGAAATACAGTGTAAATTATTGTCATTTTTTAGTTTGGGCCTTAAATTTTGTTGAATCTGAGAATTATATATGCCGTGTATGACTCATTATTAGTGACAAATTAAGTTCCATTGAGTAAAATTTGGGCGAAAATTCTATTGTAATTATTTTCTTTCATTTATAGGTGTATGTTTTTGAAACTATTTATCAATTGTCATGATATCTTATCATTTGATACAATTCAAGATTCAGAAAACATCCTTCTGATTCACATCTCTTGTTGCAATAGGACAATTAGAGTGCATCTGTTTTGGATTTTTTCCAAAAAAAATCTATTTTTTCCTTTAAAAAAATCACTTTTTCATTTTTAAGTGTTTGTTTAGGATTTTTAGAAAAATCATTTTATCAAAAACATCTATTTTGATCATAAAATGAAAAGCTATTAGGATTAGCTTTTCTCAAAATCTATTTTTTTCAACAACAAGGAGGTAACACATGTACAAGTTAAAACTCATTTTTTAGAAAAAATGGATTTTTATGGGTAGTAAACAAACAAAATTAACTTTAAATTTTTTTTAAAATCTCTAGATTCTTTTAACATAAAATCTATTTTTTTTTAAAGCTGAAACAAACGCACCCTTATTCATATACCTTTTCTAACTGTGGACAAATATTCTGATGCTGAGAGGCTTCTTGCTTTGCTTTACGTAAGTCTTCCTCCAACACAACAACTTTTGCACGTAAAGATGCAATCTCCTCCTAATTTAATACAAAGATGAAATAAAATAAGAAAATGAAAGTTAATGAAGTTAAAGTACCAGCAATGTCATTGAGATATGTTGGGGAAAGGGACAATTTAAAGAGATAATATCATAATTCTAATCATATACTCCATCCGTCCCATAATATAAGCAAAAAAAACACATTTTCTTCGTCCCAAAATATAAGCAAAAAAGACAAACTTTTATCTTTTCCATGATTTTTTTTGTTTATTCTCATAAAATTAAATGCAAATTACATTCAATTTTCTCTGTCTTTCATTTTTTCCATAAACAATAGCTAATGAAAATTGTTTTTACATCTTCCTATAAAACTTTTTCCAAAAAAAAACACAAAAAACTATACTCCAAATTCTTATGTTTTAGTTTTCTTAATAAGTGTGATTTTTTTTTTGCTTATAATTTGGGACGGAGGGAGTACATATAAAGCCACCCATTCTTCTACTTGCCTTAAAACTTGCACGTGGAACTCAAAAATATAAAAACAAAAATATAAAGCCACCCATTCTTCTACATATACCTCTAATGAAGCACCATTATCATTACGAAACGGATCTTTGAGTCTACCATCCTGCAAACAAAAATATGAGTTCTGTAACGAACAATCAAGGAGTGTGACATAAATGATCAATCCATAAAATTTATTGCTTAAAGAACCAAATATTTGATGGAAGTAACTTTACGACATACATTCTCATTCTGACCATTTGAAGCCGAAACTGTTGAAGAAGAAATTTGTGTTCTGGTCTGATCATTAGATTTGGAACCACGGCCTCTGCTTGAACCAGAACTCCCTCTTCCACGACCAGATTTCTTTCTATTTGCATCAACATTATTTTTTGTCTCCAAACTAGTTTGTCTTCCTTCAGTAACAACCTGATATAGTGATAGTTATTCAGTTGGAATGGAAACAACTACGACACCAAATTGAGACAGAATACCACTTCTTACAATTGTTGAAGTCATCAAAATACTAGTAACAGAAGATGGCAACTACATATAGTATTTAGAAGTAAGCCAAGCACAAGCAATTTATCTGACGCATTGTCGTATTTTCAATGAGACACGGCTATTCTATTACTACTATAGCAAAGAGTATATAGAGCCACCATATAAAAACAAACCTCAGCACGTTCAAAAACATCATCGTTATCATCGTGCGGTTTTAAGCGCTTACGTGTGTTGGCTTGAATCAAGAAATCCGCACCATTCTGGAATAGAAAGAAAAATGAAGATAAGGGCTATCTATCAATTTAGTCCATCAAAAGAACACATTCGACCATTTACATTTTCCAGATAATCAACAATAAAATACTCAAAATAAATTATCTTGTCAACAAAATAACACCAACAATGAAAACACAAAAATACCGCATGCGTTTATAATATCAAAAACTGTTGTGAATCCGGTTCAACTAATCAAACCTTCACACCAATGATAATAAACCAAAGATGTGTGGAGCAAGTGATAGTGATAATCTATGAGAGCAAATGGCCTCCAAGCTAACAACAACAAAACAGCCTATGACTTGTGTATAGCAAAACCACACTAAGAGCTAACAAGCATAAACAAGATAAACGGTAAATGGAAAGAACAAAACACCGAGCAAGATTGTTGACCCAGTTCAGCCAATGTGGCCTAATCTGGGGGAGAGAGCAGCTCTCCAATCCAATATGTGAAAGTGTTACAAAAGGTTACAAGTATCTAGCTTATCAAGCTTTACACATGAACAAACCCTAGAACTACCCTTTGGTATTTTCCCACTCTCACACTATGAACCCAAAATCCCAAGGTGATTACAATGTTTTCCCAACCTAAGAAACACTCACATCAAAGGAACACACCCCATAGGATCCCCTCTTTGATCTCCAAGTTTTCTCTCTTAAGCCATCTTAAGGTTCTCTTCAAAAAAGCACAAGAACACAATATATACTAGTCCTGCCCTGAAGAAATCGTGCCACGATTTCCCTAGATCATGTCACGATCTGCAACGGTCCCCAGGTTAACCAGTCCTTATCAGAGATACTTAACCAGCAAGTTTCTGGATCGTGTCACGATTTCCCAAGATCGTGCCACGATTTGCCTCCATCAAAACTTGGCTCACGGCATCTCAGATCGTGTCACGATTATCAAATCGTGTCACGATTACTCTGTTCTTCCAGACCACAAATTTGAAGCCAAATTCAACATTTCTCCACCTTGACTTCTAATTTGGTGGTGATGTCAATTTAACCATCAACCACCATGCTGCTCTCTCCAAAAGGGAATTACTCTTCGACAAACTTGATCAAGTCCAAGCAATGCTTGAATCTTGATCGAGGCAATGACTTGGTGAACACATCCGCCGGATTCTCCTCCGATGCCACTTTCTCAACCACAATCTCTTTTGTTTCAATCATGTCTCTGACAAAGTGCAGGCGAATGTCAATGTGCTTTGTCCTTTCATGATACACTTGATGATTTTCCAAGTGAATGGCACTTTGACTATCACAATGTATCTTCACACATTCTTGAGTAATTCCTAACTCACCAATCATCCCTTTCAACCATATGGCCTCCTTCACACCTTCAACAAGTGCAATGTACTCCGCTTGAGTTGTAGATAATGCCACCACGGATTGTTGATTTGCCTTCCAACTAATCGTCGTGCCATAAAGAGTAAACACAAAACCCGACAAGGATTTTCTAGTGTCCACGTTGCCCGCATAATCCGCATCAACATACCCCTCCAAAGCGTCTTCATCTTGAGCTGCCCTTGTGTACTTCAAACCGCCCTTCAACGACCCATTCAAATACCTCAAAACCCACTTCAAAGCTTGCCAATGCACAATTCCCGGATTTGCCATAAACCGACTCACAATGCTAACTGCATAAGCCAAGTCCGGCCTACTACAAACCATTCCATACATGATGCTTCCAACCCCACTTGCATAGGGAGTACCTTCCATCAATTGCTTCTCATCCTCGGATTGAGGACATTGTTGTATGGACAACTTTGTGTGGTGACCCAAGGGAGTGCTCACGGTTTTAGAGTTTGACATTCTAAACCGCTCCACCACCTTCTTCAAATAACCAAGTTGAGATAAGAAAAGTTCGCCTTTGTCACGATTCCTCTTGATATCAATCCCAAGGACTCTCTTTGCCGGACCAAGATCTTTCATCTCAAATTCACCATTTAACCTCTCCTTGAGCTTCATAATCTCATCCTTGCTAGAGTTCGCCATCAAGATGTCATCCACATATAAAAGAAGATAGAGAATGACTTTCTCACTCTTCTTCAACATGTACACACAAGAATCATATCCGCTTCTCACAAAACCGGTCTTCAAAAGAAACTCATCAAACCGACGATACCATTGCCTAGGGCTTTGCTTCAACCCATACAAAGATTTCTTCAAAAGACACGCCTTAGACTTGTCCTCCACAAAACCTTCTGGTTGCTCCATGTAGATTGTCTCTTCAAGGTCACCATGTAAGAAAGCGGTCTTCACATCCATTTGTTCCAACTCAAGATTGAATTAATTCACAATAGCCATAAGTATCCTTATGGAACAATGCTTCACCACCGGTGAAAAGATCTCGTTGTAGTCGATCCCCTCCACTTGAGTGAAACCCTTTGCCACAAGTCTTGCTTTATACCTTGGACCTTCAACACCCGGAATGCCATCCTTTTTCTTGAAGATCCACTTGCATCCAACTACCCTTTGGTGATTAGGTAGCTTCACAAGTTTCCAAGTTTGGTTCCTTTCCAATGAATCCATTTCTTCATTCACCGCCTTCAACCAATACTTGCTCTCTTTGCTCTCAAATGCCTCCTTGAAGTTTCTAGGCTCCGAGTCTTGCACATCTTCCGCCGCATTTAGAGCAAAACACACCAAGTCCGCATAACCGAATCTCTTAGGAGCCGTAATGGTCCTTCTTTCTCTATCTCTTGCCAATAGATACTTAGGATCCACCACCGGTTGAGTTCCACTTGTATCCGATATCGAAGCTTCATCTTCTTCTTCTTCATTTGGAAGCTCCACCTCAAACTGAGTTTTCTCCACCATAGTTTCCGGTACTTGAGTCTCTAGGTCTTTACACTTCATCCCCATCCGGGTCTCATCAAAGGTAACATCCCTACTTATCACGACTCTTGATCCTCCACTAGATTCCAATTTCCACAACTTGTACCCCTTCACACCTTCCGGATAACCAATGAAGACACATTTCAAAGCTCTAGGCTCAAGCTTGTCTTGCTTGATATGCGCATATGCCAAAGCTCCGAAAACCTTCAAAGAGGAGTAATCCACCGGTTTCCCACTCCATACCTCCATAAGTGTCTTGAAGTCTATCCCCGTTGATGGACATCTATTGATCAAATAAGCAGCTGTTGTCACGGCTTCACCCCAGAAACTCTTAGGTAACCCAGCTCCTAGAATCATACACCTCACACGCTCCAAAAGAGTCCTATTCATGCGTTCCGCAAGACCATTTTGTTGAGGTGTTCTTGGTACGGTTCTATGCCTCTTGATTCCTTTCAACCTGCAAAACTCATTAAACTGCTCTGAAACAAACTCCAGGCCATTGTCAGTTCTCAAACCTTTTAGTTTAGTTCCCATTTGATTTTCTATGAGAGTGTGCCATTCTTTGAACTTTTCAAAGGTATCACTTTTGTTTTTCAAAACAAAGACCCACACTCTCCTAGAATAATCATCAATGATAGAAAGAAAATAGGAACCTCCCCCATGAGTAGGAGTCTTAGAAGGAGCCCAAAGATCCGAATGCACATACTCAAAAGGTCTACTAGAATGATGCATGCCACTCCCAAACTTCACCCTATGTTGTTTGCCTAGTATGCAATGTTCACAAAATTCTAGCTTGTCCAATGTTTAGCTAGTTCAACTAAACCCCTCTCACTAACATGCCCCAATCTCAAATGCCACAATTCAGAATTATTATGAGATGCAACACTAGCTACCGATGCATTACCAATTACTATGGAACCATCTAAAATGTATAAACCATTCATTCTAGACCCCTTAATAGTAATCAATGCACCATGCGAAATTTTACAAACCCCATGCTCTATTCTAGTGCAATAACCTAGATTATCAAACATGCTTATGGAAATTAAATTTCGCTTAAGTTCGGGAACAAACCTCACATCCCTTAAAAGGAATTCACGGCCATCAAACATCTTTAGACGAACGTTGCCCATGCCTTGGACTTTGCAAGCTTTGTTATTTCCGAGTCGAACAATTCCTCCTTCTTTTAGAATCAAAGTCTCAAAATATTCCATTCTAGGAATCATGTGATAAGAGCATCCCGAGTCCAAAACCCAACTCTTCTCTGGTTCCCAACTTGTTACCACTAGTGCACCCGCACTCTCATAACCTTCTTCATTTGAAGCCTCCGCAACTTGAACCGAGGGACCACATTCGCCCCCCTTATCCGGACAATCTTTCTTGAAATGACCTTGCTTGTGACAAAGAAAGCATTTATACTTTGATTTGTCAAAGCCCTTGGACCTAGACTTGGATCTTGATTTCCCTTTGCCTTTTCCTCTATGCTCATTCCTCCCTCTTGTAACATTCAAGCCTTCACTACCTTCATCAACCCTCATGTCCTTGAACTTGGTCAATTCTTTGGTTCTCAAAGCCGCTTGGACCTCCTCCAAAGTAGTAGTGCCCTCCTTACCATAAAGGATGGTATCCTTGAAATGCTCAAAGGACTTTGGTAATGAACAAAGTAACAACAAAGCCTTATCCTCATCTTCCATGTTAACTTCAATGTTGGCCAAATCATCAAGAATCTTGTTAAACTCCGTTAGTTGCTCCGAGATCGATTTAGACTCCACCATCTTGAATGAATAGAGTTGTTGCTTCAAGAGTTGCCTATGAGCCAAAGATTTCGTCATATACAATGACTCCAACTTCGCCCACATCGATGTCGCGGTAGCTTCTCTCGCGACATCCCTTAAGACCTTATCTCCGAGACATAAGACAATAGCACTCTTTGCCTTGTCTACCATCTCACGCTTCTCCTCTTGTGTCAAGGTTGCCGGCATCGCCGCTTCACCCTTCAATGCTTCTACACATTTTTGTTAAGTCAAAACCGCTTCCATCTTAACCTTCCATAACCCGAAATCATTACTTCCGGTGAACTTCTCGATGTCCCACTTTGACCCCATGATACCAACTATCAATCACGCCTATGCCCCACGGTGGGCGCCAATTGTTGTGAATCCGGTTCAACTAATCAAATCTTCACACCAATGATAATAAACCAAAGATGTGTGGAGCAAGTGATAGTGATAATCTATGAGAGCAAATGGCCTCCAAGCTAACAACAACAAAACAGCCTATGACTTGTGTATAGCAAAACCACACTAAGAGCTAACAAGCATAAACAAGATAAACGGTAAATGGAAAGAACAAAACACCGAGCAAGATTGTTGACCCAGTTCAGCCAATGTGGCCTAATCTGGGGGAGAGAGCAGCTCTCCAATCCAATATGTGAAAGTGTTACAAAAGGTTACAAGTATCTAGCTTATCAAGCTTTACACATGAACAAACCCTAGAACTACCCTTTGGTATTTTCCCACTCTCACACTATGAACCCAAAATCCCAAGGTGATTACAATGTTTTCCCAACCTAAGAAACACTCACATCAAAGGAACACACCCCATAGGATCCCCTCTTTGATCTCCAAGTTTTCTCTCTTAAGCCATCTTAAGGTTCTCTTCAAAAAAGCACAAGAACACAATATATACTAGTCCTGCCCTGAAGAAATCGTGCCATGATTTCCCTAGATCGTGTCACGATCTGCAACGGTCCTCTGGTTAACCAGTCCTTATCAGAGATACTTAACCAGCAAGTTTCTAGATCGTGTCACAATTTCCCAAGATCGTGCCACGATTTGCCTCCATCAAAACTTGGCTCACGGCATCTCAGATCGTGTCACGATTACCAAATCGTGTCACGATTACTCTGTTCTTCCAGACCACAAATTTGAAGCCAAATTCAACAAAAACCATAAACAGATAAATAATGAGGATAAACAAAGAGTAAACAGTCATTTTGGTTCTCAAATGAGCGAGACCGTATCGCTAAAGTCCTTGACTGTATCAAATTTATATAAACATCCATAAATGTGTCTCAACTCTCGATTAATGTTCGATACATTCAACGACCATATTCACAAACAAAAGACACGTTTGAGGATCAAAACGCCAAACGAAAGATATATTTGAGGATTTTTTGCAATTGTAATTTTGAAAATTCAAGGACGGTGTAAAACGCCCAACACATTCATGGACCCAGATGGCTATTTACTCAATAAACAATCAGTCAACCAACAAAACGAAACAAACAAAAATTGCTACAAAAAGCTACTAGATCAGCGTTGAAAATCTCTATCACTACAAGCAACTGAGCAACAAATATAACAAAAAGAGACCTCATAAATGCATACACTCAAAGTACCAAACCTATCTCGCAGATAAAAAGGGATAAAACTTACATCATCATCAGAATCACTTGTTAACATATCTAGCTCGTATCATATTCTAAATTTAAAAAAAAAAAAAAAAAAATCACGCATTTGTATCATATATCACACCTCCCACCCGCACTACGTATTCGAGCTTCATAGTGGACAACACATTCAAGGACTTAACTTATTAACAAACGACACTTCAAAGAATCAAACCAACTAACGAAATATATATTTGGAGATGTTTTTCTAATTTTGATACATTCAAACGAAGATGGTAGTAACAGTGTCTTCCACATTCAGAATCCAAATGACTATCTACTCGATAAACAATCAGTCAACCAACAAAACAACAATAGACAAAAATTTCCACAATCAGAATTGAAAATCCCTATCACTACAAATAAATGAGCAACAAATACAACAAAAATAACCCTCAAACCACCAAACCTTGCAGATAAAAAGGGGAAAAAAAATTGGGTTAGGGTGAGCTTGTAGCATGAGGGACTGAATACTTTCCATACGAACTCATTGAAAATACGACGATATGTTCCAGGAAATCCATAACGGAAAAGACACACTATTTTTTTTTTATTGATATATTATTTATATAATATAATATAATGAGTAAATAAAAATGACAGGATATATTCATGTTTTTTTAATACAAATTTGAATTTTAAAAAAAAATTATATTGCAAAAAGAAAACTTTTTGAAAAAGATTGACTAAAATTAGTAGTTAATTTTTTGACTCCTATGGTGATTGACTTAAAATATTGCAGTTTACTTCTTTCAAAGTCCAAAATTCAATTATCTCCAACACAAATTTCAGTAGACCGGTTCGGCCTATTGAAAAATTAAATTTAAAAAAGTTAATTAAAATGTTAAGAGTATATTTGTCTATAAAAAAAATTCGATCAAAATTGATTACCAACGGTAGTTAATTTACAGTTTTCATTATATAATGATATAAATTTGAACTATAAACTCTATTTGTGACAAAAAAAAATAAAAAGTATATATGTACAATCATAGAATTTTTTTTTGGACAAAATCAACAAAACTAGTACCAACTTGTTGCCAATCACATGTAGACATCAAACGGGCAGTTATTATCAACGGCTTTTGCTTTTTATCGAAGAAGACCTGTAATGTATGTCATTTATAATGTGCTCTGTTTTTTATATAAGCAAATTTTATTTTTTAGATTCATTCAATTAATAATGTATGTAGTTTATATTATGAACCACATACATCATTAATTGAATGAACTTAAAAAGTAAAATTTACTTATATTTAGAGACGGATGGAGTATGTTGACAGTGGAATGCGTTAATTAGTGAAGTTCAACGGTCTATAAACTACACTAGATCCAATATGAAGTTTTTTTAAGTCAATCTAATCCATCGAAATTGACATCAGAGTGAATCGAATTTAAGACCTTTGAGAGGATCATCACACTACAATGTCTCAAACCAACATGATCAAACCAACTCAAGTGGATTCGAATCCCATGTGAAGTTATTCGTATCTATTATGAATTTTAACATATGAAATAGAGAAACAAGACATCTTTTCCTGGGTCCGTAGATGATAAAAAAGAATACCAATCCTCTAGCTTGCTAAATGGTGCATTTATGTTATTTATTTATTTATTAAGGGATTTTTTTTTTCTCTCACATTGGCAGGGACATTGCATAATTTATGCAGAGGTCGAGGTTCGAACTCCAGACACCCCACTTATCCACATTTAATTGTGTGAGCTATAGCCACTACACTACTGGACACAAAAAAAAAAAGATTTTTTTTTCACGTTCATTGAATAACTTATCTAATCAGTTATTCAATTAATATGAATTCTGATAAGAGAATTTTTTTGCTTAAATTTAAGACCGGAGTATTAGATTTTAAAATTGTTATCAACTCACTTTCAAACACTCGCTTTAACACACTCTAATCGAATAAAAATTAAATGTATCTCACTAAATAATATAAACCCGGCATAAACATAGACCCATTTAAATTTCAATTGATCAGAAAGTGTTGAGAAGTGTTGGTGTGGCACTAAATAATTGTTTATTTTTAGGGCACATGTTAATGTACTAAAATTAGAATTTCTATATTAAAAATTGTGTCGATTTATTTCTCTTAAAGTTGAATTTTAATTTATTCTTCTCAATAATGATTTGCTATTTCTCACAAAGACCCTTATTTTTGTCCTGTCTCATTTGTGTCTTGTGTCCTAAACAATCTTCAGTCTTCAGATCAAACATGAAACAATTTTTGTTTTTCAGCCCAACATTTTTGCAAATGAAGCAGATTGAAATCACACACACCAAGATCTTCCAGCCTCTAAAACTTTTGTATATCATCAACCAATTTTCCAAGATCTTCTCTATGGATCAATGGTTACCACAGTAAGCACAAGATATTAACATGAATAAAAAAGGATTTACAAAAACTAATGAAGGATTATCAAGCTTTTGAGTTACTAAGACCTATGTTATGGTAGCATCAGTTCACAAAAGTGCAGGTTGGTGAGTTTGACAGCTAAGTTGTTGACATTGAAGGGTTCCGATAGCCGATTTAGGTTGGACCATGCAAGTAGAAACACCTATAATAATACATAAATACCCACTTCAAAATCAAAACAAAATTTACTATTGTCCAAAAAATATATATAATGGTTTATGTTGTATCAGGTCATTTCACTAATAACTTTTCTTTACAGTTAAATAATAACGATTTATAAACAGACCTTGAACATAAATATGTATTTTACTAAAATGGTATGTTAAATTTTAAAAATGAAAAGAAAAAGTTCAAACCAATTCAGTTCATTACCAAAAAAAGCCCAAGTCAGTTTATCATTTTACCAGAAAAATTAAGAGTTCAGTCTGTATAGCACATGAAGAATACGAATTACTTCCGCTTTGCCTGGCCCCAAATAAGAGTGGCATCTTTCACTAGCTCTGTGCGGAATGTTGTCGCGATAAATTGAGTGTCTACTGTGTCTGACAGGCGCCGGATCATATCTTTGTAAGTATTTCTACACTCAAGCCTTGTGTAGCTTTGCTAAGCCGTGAAGAGCGTGCTTCTTAAAAAGTAGTATAAAATATATTACTCTCGAAGAATGATGAACCTTCCCTCCTTGAAACTCGCTTGAAATTATATTTCTCGCGCAATGAGAAATTTTGTTGTAATAGCTATGTTAGAGTAAGTATGGGTCTGAGCATTTTAAAAGCAACTTGAACGAAACATGAGCTCATGCAAGTCCGCACAAATAAAAGAAAAGCTATTTCCAAAATAGTGGCTATCAAATAACCAATCATATGAAAAGTTATTAAGAGATTGAGGCTAAAAATTTATTTCTAACAATTAAAAATGGGGAAAACGAATAACTCTGGTGTGTATGGATCACTATGTACAAAGGCATTAGATAATAATGAACCACATACCTAAGGTTTATATATTCCAATGGTTGAAGACCCTCTATGTACAACTGAAACTTTCCCCTCTAATATGCAATGCAACATTTTATAAAGCTTGCAGTATATACAGATGGAATAATGCAAGAACAGACATTAGGCGTGATAAGTTTAGCTTCTTCAAAAAACAAATATGGCACCCACAATGATAAAATGGATACTTCCAATCTCGTCAAAAAGATAAAAGGGTGCTGGATCACATCTCTGTATGGCAAAGATAAGTGTAAGGGCAACAACAGTTTTTTCACCCCCCGACAACTGCTTCATGGACTGTGTTTCCCCTTGTCCAGTAAAAGAGACCTGCAAGGTACAAACATGTCTAGGACTATCAGGTAGTAGGAATGCAAACCTCCAATTTTTTTGAGCAATGAAGAGAAACTGAAGAAGCCACTGATAGCGCAGAAAATCAGAAGCGGAAGCTTTGTTCAGAAGCAGTTGTTCAGAAGCACTTGTTCAGAAGCACTGTTCAGAAGCAGTTTCTGATTCTAAGGTTTTATGTGAATAAGAGAGAATTGAGAGAGAAGAAAGTTATGATGAAAATTGTAAATGATCTTTATTGATTCTACATAATGAATGTACAAGATAATGGTCTTATATACAAGTCTAAACGTTGCTTGAAGCACAAGCAATGTAACAAACTCTAACAACCTTATTTGCTAACCTCTAACAAACTTCATAACAAACTAAAACAAACTTGTGATTAACCACTGATTGTGATTATCACTAAAACTAAACTTGAATTAAAACAAACTAACATCCTCCCTTAATTCAAGTTTCCACTTCCTTCATTCCAATCAAGCTTCTGAGCTTGATGAATCTGTCAACCTTCAATGCCTTAGTGAATATGTCTGCAAGCTGCAGCTCAGTAGAACAATGAACAATCTGTAGTGCTCCCTTGTTCATTTGCTCCCTCAGAAAATGAAACTTTGCTTCTATATGCTTGCTTCTTCCATGCAGAACTGGATTTCTTGCTAAGCTTATAGCAAATTTGTTGTCTATGAGTAATTCTATAGGTCTACTAACCTCTATCTCCATCTCCTTGAGTATATTTTCAAGCCATATTGCCTGACATGCTGCCATACACTCTGCAATATACTCAGATTCACAGGTTGACAATGCTACAACTGGTTGCTTCTTAGCACACCATGAAATTGGAGCATTCATAAATTTGAATAGGTACCCTGAAGTGCTCTTTCTATCTTGTCTGTCTCCACACCAATCAGCATCAGAATATGCTATCAGTTCAATAGAATTTTCATTTAAGCACTTAGGAAATAAAATGCCATACTGCAGTGTTCCTTTGATGTATCTCATCACTCTTTTGGCTGCTAGCAGGTGAGATACTCTTGGTTCACTCATGAATCTACTGATTATGCCAACTGCATATGCAATATCAGGTCTACTATTGCATAGATACCTCAGTGAACCAACAATTTGCTTGAACAATGTAGGATTCACAGGTTCTTCATCTTCATTCATTACCAGTTTTACATTTGTCTCAGCTGGTGATGATGATGGATTGCAGCTCATCATATTGAACCTCTTCAATATATCAGATGCATACTTCTTTTGATGCATCATCAATCCCTCTGCAACTTCAGTAAATTCCATGCCTAGAAAGTATGTCAATTTTCCCAAATCTGACATTTCAAACTCACTCATCATCTGTGATTTGAATGCTTCTATCTCATTCATATCACTACCAGTCACTATCAAATCATCAACATAAAGACAGATGAGTAGTTGATTACCTTCACTTCCTTTCTTCACATATACACCATACTCAGACTTGCATTTGACAAATTCTTGCTGTACAAGAAAACTGTCAATTCTCTTGTTCCAAGTTCTTGGTGCCTGTTTCAATCCATAGAGAGCTTTGTGTAATCTATACACCATATCCTCTTTCCCTTTGATTTTGAAACCTGGTGGCTGTGTCACATACACTTCTTCATCTAAAGGACCATTTAGAAAAGCATATTTTACATCCAAATGATGCATTGGCCAGTTCCTTCCACAAGCTATAGCAACTATCAACCTCACAGTTTCCAATCTAGCAACTGGAGCATATACTTCAAAGTAATCCATACCAGCCTTCTGCATGAATCCCCTAGCCACTAATCTTGCTTTGTGCTTGGCTACTTCACCATTTGGCTTCAGTTTCAATTTGAAAACCCACTTCACATCTATTGGTTTCTTACTAGCAGGCAGTTCAATCAACTTCCATGTGTTGTTTCTGTTGATTGAATTCAACTCCTCAATCATAGCATTCTTCCATACATCTTCATTCAATGCTGCTTCATAATTGATTGGTTCTGCATCTGCTAATAGTGCAAAATGAACAAATTCCCCTTCTTCATTAACTACATTATCTGGAATGACTTCATGTCCAGCTAATCTAGTTGAAGCAAATCTCTGTCTAACTGAAGTTCTAGTGACTTGATTCTCTTCAACATGCACTTCAGGTTGAACTTCAATATCAAGTTGAACTTGTTCAACTTGATCATCATCTTCAATTATTGTGGGAATTTTGTGACTGGAACTCTTCTCTTTCTTGGTCCAATCCCATGCTTCATTTTCACAGATTTTTACATCTCTACTAATCACTATAAAGTGATTCAGAGGATGATACAATCTGTATGCACCTGTCTCATGATAGCCAACCAGTATCATAGGTTCACTCTTATCCCCCAACTTCCTTCTCTTTGCATCAGGGATATGCATATAACACAATGAACCAAACACTCTCAAGTGTTTTGCTGACTGCTTGCATCCTAACCAAATTTCTTCAGGAATTTGATTAAGTTTCTTAGTGGGACATCTGTTTAAGATGTATGCTGCAGTTCTTACTGCTTCTCCCCAAAATGTATTAGGCATCTTCTTCATCTTTAGCATGCTTCTGGTCATGTCAAGCAGGCTTCTATTCCTTCTTTCAGCCAAACCATTGTGTTGTGGAGTATAAGGAGCAGTGACTTCATGTACAATGCCATTGTCTTCACAAAACTTCTCAAACACCTTTGAGGTATACTCACCACCACCATCAGTTCTTAAAATCTTAATGGATTTACCACTTTGTTTTTCAACTAAGATTTTAAACTTCTGGAACATATCAAATGCTTCACTTTTGGCCTTGATCAAATATAACCAGAGTTTTCTGCTAAACTCATCAACAAAACTGATGAAATATTTGTTTCCTCCTAATGAAGGAACCTCTATAGGACCACACACATCTGAATATACAACATTAAGCAGCTCCTTTAATCTACTTGCTGAACTTGAACTGAATGCACTTCTAGGTTGCTTTCCCAACAAGCAAGTATCACAGACTGTGTTAGGTATCTCAATTTTAGGCACTCCCAGAATCATTTCTTTATCAACCAATTGATTAAGACCTCTAAAATTGAGATGACCAAATCTATAGTGCCATAACCAGCTATCTTCATCTTTTACCATATCAGATAAACAGTTCAATTCTACAGCTTTCATATTGGTCTGAAAAGTTCTATTCTTTGCAAGAGGAGTTTTCAAAACTAACCTTTGATGATTATCAAACAACTTAAAGGTGTTGTCCTTCATAGTAACTGAGTATCCTTTCTGAATGAACTGACCTACACTCAGCAAATTGCACTGCATTCCAGGAACATAGAGAACTTCTTCAATTATTTCCACTTTCCCATTCTTTCCTTCAATAGCAATATTCCCCATTCCTTCTGCAATTAAGACTCTATGATCTGCAAGTTTCACCTTTGTATTTCTTCCAGGATCCACTTCTCTTAACCATGTCTTGTTTCCTGTCATGTGATTAGAACAACCAGTATCTAAGAACCAACTTTCTGAATTGCAGCTCTCATTACTAGTTGTTGTAACCATCATTGTTATACCCTGTTTTTGGACCTAAAAATACTGGGCCCAATTTCATTTCAAACTTTGTCAATTATCAAATTTCAACCGCACAGTTCAAATTGTCTCTGCTTCGCAGTATTTTCAATCACAATTTTACCTATGTTTTTCTTGCATAAAACCTTTCGAAATGTCTTTACTTGTCTTGTAAGTCATTCAAAAGTGTCTCTGAATCATTACATTGCTTTTTCTGCAGTTTATTTCAAAATTTGCAAAAAGTCATACAGAAGGGTATTTTGGTCATTTCCTGCAGTGGGACCCATTTTCATCCTTGTGACTATCTCTGAGTCTTTTCAAATTCATTTTTGACATTTCATCAGTAAACCCTGTCTAAATTCATTTTAAATTTGCGTCTGAGTCAGTGTCAGGTCAATTTGAATCTGTTTAGGTCGTTTTTAGCCCTAGGGGCATTTTGGTCATTTCACATGAAATTTTGGCATGGGGAGGTTACTTTGAAGTACCTCATTTAGGCCATTGGTTCGTTTTAGTCCGTTTTGTCAATTTTATTTTTGTTTCGCTTTACGTTTGGTCAAATTACGTTTTTATTCAATTTTATTTTTTATTACATTTTGGTCCCTCAATTGAGGTCCCAAAATTACATTTTAGTCCAGTTTCTTTTCCAATTTTCATTTTAGTCCTTTTTTGGTCAATTGCAGTTTAGTCCTTAAGTTTTGTTTTTTGCAAGAAGGTCCAAATTCCATTTTAAGTCCAAGGCCGTGTCATTTTTTTTTTTTCAGGTCCAGGTGTCACTTTCTCATTTGTTCAGAGGCACACATGTCATGCTATAAAAGGTGCACAGTGCCACTCAAAGCCATGAATCACACGCCAACTCATAAACACAAATACAATTTTCTTTTTCTCAGCAACTGAATCAAAACAGAAAAATTTCTCAGATTCATCAAGAACACCAAGAACACAAAACCCTAACCGTTTTCCAGAAAGCAAGAATCATCAAAATTCGTTGGATTTTCCATTGATTCTCAGAGATTCCTTAGGAATCATCATCATTGAATCATCTCCTTCGCAATTCAAGGCACGGATTCACTGCAGAAGCAGCAAATTCCAGTACCGATCACGAAGAAGGTTCAGCGAGAAGAAGAGGGAAAGAAACAAGGTTCTAAACCGGCGAAGAAGATGAAGAAACAGAACCGGTGAATCACCGATTTATTTTCGGTCCAAAGAACAAGCAGAAGCATCAAAAAATCAGCAAGAACAGAATCAAGTTTTCTGAAGAATCTCACAAAATCTCCAATCAAAAATTTCAGGTAAAACTCAGAATCTTTTTAAAAATATAATATCACAGTTGAACCTGTAAAAACATGCAAGCAACACAGATCTAAGATTTCCAGAATTCAAAAGCGAAGCCGTAACCGTAAACACAAAACCTAGATCCATAAGGATCTAAGTGTTGAAAGCGAAAACAAGCACTAGAGAGGCAATAAACGACGAAACGATGTAGATCCGTAAAGATCTAAACGTTTTCTTTCAAAAAAGATCAAAATCAGTTTCAAAACCGTACGAAGTTTTTTCCCGATCTACGTCGTTTCAAGATTCGTTTGTAAAAACCAGTGCCAAAATCATACTTAGAATAAGAAGACGAATCGTTTGATGTAGAAGTTTTGAAGTTCTGGAAATTTAGGTCACCGGAGGTGCTTAGGCGCGCCGGAGAAGATGAAGCTTCCGGCGGACCTTCAAGGTCTCCGCCGTGGCTTCATCCTCACCGGCGGTGAGGGTTTAGAGAGAGATGAGAGAAGAGAGAAGAGTTAGAGAGAGGAAGGATTTGCAAAAATGAATTAAACCGGTGCTAGTTCCCTTTTATAGACAACTGAACCGGACCGGTTCAAGACCGGTCCAATCCCTTCAATCCTGAGCGTTGGATCTAGGGTTTCCTTTCCTGGATCAATCCAACGCTCCCTGTGCATCCGGATCTTTTAGGTTTGGGCTTTGGTTTGGGCTTAGTCCTTTTTTACGTTTTTTTGTTATTTTCTTGCTATTTGCACTGCCTTTCTTGCTATCTGAACCTGTTACTTGCCTACATTTTTTATAAAAATTCCTAAAAAAATTCTTAGTTGTTTCTTGGTATATTTTTGGCATTTTTATGGTGTTTTCTTGCATGTAAAAAAATATTAAAATGGCATGAACAAATTTCCATGTGTTTTTACACTTTTGGGTATACTTTTTGCTATGTTTTTGTTCTTGATACTTTGATGTGTGTTATGAATAAATGATACCATATCTTATGATGAATATGCCTCTGGACATGTGCTTCTTTTTGCTGTTTTGAATATGATTTTATGGATTTCTTGTTTTACAAGCAACAAGTGTTTGTTTTAGAGAATAAAGTGTCAAATTTCTCTATGAATTTGGTGTGATACCTTGCTTGCATATGTTTCCATTAATTTCATGTCATGGCTTGAAACAAAATTTCTTGCAAAATTGCCATGATGTGATGATTATGGGTTACAAGCACCTTTAGGTATCACATCAAAGTTTTTTAGGTTTATTGCCACTTTATTACCTTTTCTTTGCCATTCTTATGCATTTCCTTTTGATTACTTCCTACTATTGTGTGCTTTATGATTACTAACCATTTCATCTCATGTGCCATACATTTCATAGCATTCCACCACTCTCTCCACTTTCTTTAGCTTAGCATTTATTTTTTTTTTGCAAGTTTTAATTCATTTGGTAATGTAATTTGTTATCATTGGTTTGTAGCTTGGCAAAGGGGCCATAGAATGTATTTAGGCAATTTTTGTAATATGGACTATGGACACTATGACGCACCGACACGCACACACTCACCTTAGATGTATGCATAGGATTGTATGGTTAGGTAAGCGCTTAGGTTTGAACACTTAGGGAAAATCCATCTTTTTTCAAAAAAAACAATTGAACTTCACTTCAAAAATTTTCATAATAAGTATGAAGTCAACACTTCATTTTTTCCTTTCTTTTTTCTTAAGAAAAGTTCAATTCATCTTAATCATTTAGACTTTCTTTCTAATCACTAATCAAACCTCACTTTTTTTGCTAAATCTAATGCTCATGAAGCCTCCCAATCTCCTTCTTCAAAACCTTTTTTTCAAAACTTAAAATCAAACAATTAAAACAAAAATAGTCTTTTTAGCAAGAACTACGCCGGTTTTGATCCCGTAAAACGGTACGTAGGCAAGGGACTTTAACCCCTCCAAGCCGAAATAAAATCAAAATTCTACTTCTTCTCACCCCCATTCTTCACTCAAATAAAACTTCTTTTCTTTCAATAAGTAGGCAATAAAAATAAAGCGTAGAAATAAACTTAGGAGAACGGTTCTTATGGAATACCATAATCGCTCCGGGTGCCTAACACCTTCCCGTAGCGAAAACGACCCCCGAACTTAGAATCTAAGGGTTTTTTTCTCAATTTTGCCCTTCCCAAGAAAAAATAGAGATATCAACGGTCGAAAGGTACAAGTCCAATTAATGGCTTGGCACCCAAAAACCATGATAACAGAAATGGCGACTTCACTGGGGAAATCTTTTTAGCGGGTCGCGCCTAGTTTTCCTTAGTTTATATTTATGCTTTATTTTATTGCTTACATATGTGAATACTTGTTTACTTTCATTTGACGTGTGGGGTGAGAATATCAAAAGTCCTATACCCGGGCTGAGTGAACTTATGTTTAGGTAGAGATATAATCGACAATTCGATCCGGGGGTTGCCTCGTGTATTGGATTATGCGATCAATCTCACATAGCTGAGGCATTTTGAAGGTGATATTGTCGGCGTGTGTTGTCATGCTTAGGCACTTCACTTCCAATTGTTCGACGAAGCTATGAACCGTAGTTACCAAACCCATCCTAGCCTTTTTAGGACGTAGTGCGGTGGCTAAAATTGAGTGTTGTCTCAAACTTTAGTCGTCACGCGATACTACACTCAAACTAGACCTTCTCACAAATAATCATGGAACGGGTGTCGTCCTGTACTACCGTGATATATGTGAGAGAGGTTGCAGTTTGGGAACTGTGTTAGAACCTTGGTTACTACTATCCAAAGCCTTAGTTCACCGGACGCCGTGTCCATCCGTGGCCCCGTTACTTTGAAGCTCAATCCACTTTTAACAACACAATCATGCATACATGCATTCATGCATAAACATTTTTCATGCATTCATCGAAGGGTTTAAACAAATGAGAATTTTTGTAAATAATCACAGGTATGAAGAAGACTAAGTGCTACAAGTTCAAGGAAGTGGATTTGGTTAGTTTGAGAGAGTTGGCACTCAAGGTCAAGAGTCAAACAGGGTTCCGACTCCGATATGGGGGATTGCTTACTTTGCTCCGAACCGATGTGGAAGAGAAGCTAGTGCACACTCTAGTGCAGTTTTATGATCCGAGCTTCCGTTGCTTCACTTTCCCGGACTTCCAGTTGGTTCCTACTCTCGAGGCTTACTCCAATCTAGTGGGTTTACCTATAGCCGAGAAGACGCCTTTCACCGGTCCCGGGACTTCTCTTACTCCTCTGGTTATTGCTAAGGATCTCTACCTCAAGACTTCCGACGTCTCCAACCATCTTATTACCAAGTCTCACATCCGGGGGTTCACTTCAAAGTATCTTCTTGATCAGGCTAATCTCAGTACTACTCGTCAGGATACACTCGAGGCTATTCTCGCTTTGCTTATCTACGGGCTCATTCTCTTCCCGAACCTCGACAACTTCGTGGACATGAATGCTATCGAGATCTTTCATTCCAAGAACCCGGTTCCTACTTTGCTAGCAGATACCTACCACGCCATTCATGACAGGACTCTCAAGGGCCGTGGGTATATTCTTTGCTGCACATCTCTTTTGTATAGGTGGTTTATTTCGCACCTTCCGAGTTCCTTCCATGATAACTCGGAGAACTGGTCTTACTCGCAGCGGATTATGGCCCTCACTCCTGACGAGGTCGTCTGGCTCACTCCGGCCGCTCAGGTGAAGGAAATTATCATGGGTTGTGGAGACTTTCTCAATGTACCTCTTCTTGGTACTCGTGGAGGAATTAACTACAACCCCGAGCTTGCTATGAGACAGTTTGGTTTTCCTATGAAGTCGAAGCCCATCAATCTTGCTACATCTCCAGAGTTCTTCTTCTATGCGAACGCTCCTACCGGACAAAGGAAAGCTTTCATGGATGCTTGGTCCAAGGTTCGAAGGAAGAGTGTGAAGCATCTAGGTGTGAGATCCGGTATTGCTCATGAGGCCTATACTCAGTGGGTGATAGATCGAGCTGAGGAGATTGGTATGCCTTATCCAGCTATGAGATACGTGTCTTCGTCTACTCCATCTATGCCTCTACCTCTACTCCCCGCGACTCAGGATATGTATCAGGAGCATCTAGCTATGGAGAGTCGTGAGAAGCAAGTGTGGAAAGCTCGGTACAATCAAGCTGAGAATCTAATCATGACTTTGGATGGTAGAGATGAGCAGAAGACTCATGAGAATCTAATGTTGAAGAAAGAGCTAGCTAAAGCCCGGAGGGAATTGGAAGAGAAAGATGAGCTGCTTATGAGGGACTCCAAGAGAGCTCGAGGACGACGAGACTTCTTTGATAGATACTGTGATTCAGATTCCGAGTCCGATGATCTTCCGACTACTTCCTATGCTTGAGGGCTTCATTTGTTTATCTTGTTGAATTTTCAAAGTCTTCCTTTTGAAAATGCTATGTAGTTTTGATTATTTGCAAAATTTCTAATTTGTTTAAAAATCCTTCGATGAAAAAAATAAGTCTTTCGCATTTGCATTTGCATATCATGCATCATATGCATCATGCATCGGTCCCAAAGGCTTCCAAGTGCTTACCACCTCCTGGTTTCTCTGCCGCAGTGTGAAAAGTGGCTCGTGCTCAGAGAATTTACGAACCTGATAGAATTGATCGAACCAGAGAATACAGAAGAAAGAAAAGGGCTATGGAAGAAGAGAACACACAGCTTCGTACCGAATTGGCATCTTTAAGGGAGGAATTGGCCAAAGCTCATGATGCTATGACTGCTCTGTTGGCTGCTCAGGAACAACCAGTTCCTGTAGTTTCTACAGCTGCAAATGTGACTCCTACCGTAACAACTGATCCCCGCTCTATCATGCCATCCGGGTATCCTTACGGACTTCCGCTGTACTATACTGCTAATACAGGGGCAGGGACCTCTGGTACTACCAACAATGGCCCAATCCCAGGGGCAAACTTAACTCCTGTCAGTACCGCCTTGACTCAAGCCGCAACAACTGTTACCGAGCCCATTGTGAATGCGGTGCCTCTATTTGTCCATGCTAATGCGCACCACGGGAGTATTGCCACAACCGGAACTATGGAAGAGAGAATGGAAGAACTTGCCAAAGAGCTCCGACGGGAAATTAAGGCCAACAGGGGAAATGGAGACTCCATTAAAACCCAGGATCTCTGCTTGGTATCGAAGGTAGATGTTCCAAAAAAGTTCAAAGTCCCGGAGTTCGACAAGTATAACGGGCTGACTTGTCCTCAAAATCATATTGTCAAATACGTCCGGAAGATGGGCAACTACAAGGACAATGATTCCCTTATGATCCATTACTTCCAAGACAGTCTGATGGAAGATGCTGCAGAGTGGTATACTAGTCTGAGCAAAGACGATGTCCATACTTTTGATGAGCTGGCCACTGCTTTCAAGAGCCACTACGGGTTTAACACTCGTTTGAAGCCGAATAGGGAGTTCCTCAGGTCCCTATCTCAGAAAAAGGAGGAGAGTTTCCGTGAATATGCACAAAGGTGGAGAGGGGCAGCTGCCCGTATCACTCCTGCTTTAGATGAAGAAGAAATGACCCAGACATTCTTAAAGACCTTGAAGAAAGATTATGTTGAGAGGATGATCATCGCTGCCCCGAACAACTTTTCGGAGATGGTCACTATGGGAACCCGTCTTGAGGAAGCAGTCAGGGATGGAATCATTGTGTTTGAGAAAGCTGAATCTTCTACGAGTGCATCGAAGAGGTATGGTAATGGACACCACAAGAAGAAAGAAACGGAAGTGGGGATGGTGTCAGCCGGAGCCGGTCAATCTATGGCTACCGTTGCTCCTATCAATGCAGCTCAAATGCCTCCGTCATACCCATATATGCCGTATTCTCAGCATCCGTTCTTCCCACCGTTTTATCATCAGTACCCTTTGCCACCGGGCCAGCCTCAAGTGCCCGTCAATGCAATTGCCCAACAGATGAAACAACAGTTGCCGGTTCAACAACAACAACAACAACAGCAGCAGCAGTATACTAGACCAACTTTTCCTCCTATACCAATGTTGTATGCTGAGTTGCTTCCAACTTTACTCCAGAGAGGACACTGCACGACTAGACAGGGCAAGCCACCACCTGATCCGTTGCCTCCAAGGTTCAGGTCTGATCTCAAATGTGATTTTCATCAAGGTGCCTTAGGTCATGATGTCGAGGGGTGTTATGCTTTGAAGTATATCGTGAAGAAGCTCATTGATCAGGGAAAGCTGACTTTTGAGAACAATGTTCCACATGTCCTTGACAATCCTCTTCCAAATCATGCCGCTGTGAATATGATCGAAGTGTGTGAGGAAGCTCCTAGACTTGATGTCCGCAATGTTGTCGCCCCTCTGGTGCCTCTGCACATCAAGCTGTGCAAAGCTTCTCTGTTCAGCCATGATCATGCCAAGTGTCTAGGATGCCTCTGTGATCCTTTGGGTTGCCATGCTGTTCAAGACGACATCCAAAGTTTGATGAATGATAATCTTCTGACTGTCAGTGATGTTTGCGTGATTGTGCCAGTTTTTCACGATCCGCCTGTCAAGAGTGTACCTTTGAAGAAGAATGCTGAGCCTTTGGTGATAAGGTTGCCAGGACCAATTCCTTATGTTTCGGACAAGGCAGTGCCATACAAGTACAATGCTACTATGATAGAAAATGGAGTAGAGGTGCCTCTAGCCTCCTTTGCCACAGTAAGCAATATTGCCGAAGGGACTTCTGCAGCGCTAAGAAGCGGGAAGGTTCGTCCGCCATTATTTCAGAAGAAAGTAGCTACGCCGACCACTCCACCAGTTGAAGAAGCAACTCCAACCGTTGTTTCACCTATTGCTACAGATGTGAATCAGCCAGGCAAATCTATAGAGGATTCGAATTTAGATGAGATTCTGAGAATAATAAAGAGGAGCGACTACAAGATCGTTGATCAGTTGCTGCAGACTCCTTCAAAGATATCTGTCTTGTCGTTACTCTTGAGCTCTGAGGCTCACAGGAATACCTTGATGAAAGTGCTGGAGCAGGCTTATGTTGACCACGAAGTTACGGTAGACCGTTTCGGTGGCATAGTGGGAAATATTACTGCTTGTAACAACCTCTGGTTCAGTGAAGAAGAGTTGCCAGAAGTGGGAAAGGGTCACAATCTGGCTTTGCACATCTCGGTGAATTGTAAATCAGACATGATATCAAATGTGTTGGTGGATACCGGTTCCTCTCTCAATGTAATGCCCAAGACAACTCTAGATCAGTTGAGCTACCGTGGGACCCCGTTGAGGAGAAGTACTTTCTTGGTCAAAGCTTTTGACGGATCTCGAAAGAATGTGCTGGGGAGATAGACTTGCCGATAACCATTGGCCCTGAGGATTTCTTGGTTACTTTCCAAGTGATGGACATTAATGCATCCTACAGTTGCCTGCTGGGAAGACCGTGGATACACGATGCAGGTGCGGTTACTTCCACCTTACATCAGAAGTTGAAATTTGTGAAGAATGGAAAACTCGTTACAATCCATGGTGAAGAAGCATACTTAGTCAGCCAGTTGTCTTCTTTCTCTTGTATTGAAGCAGGGTCTGCTGAAGGGACTGCTTTCCAAGGTTTGACCATTGAAGGTGCAGAGCCTAAGGAAGCTGGGGCTGCTATGGCTTCATTGAAGGATGCTCAGAGAGCCATCCAAGAAGGTCAGACTGCCGGCTGGGGCAAGATGATACAGCTCTGTGAGAACAAGCGAAAGGAAGGTCTCGGGTTCTCCCCGTCATCAAGGGTTTCCTCGGGAGTCTTCCACAGTGCAGGGTTTGTTAATGCTATCTCTGAAGAAGCCACTGGATCTGGTCTCAGGCCTATATTTGTTACACCAGGAGGCATTGCGACAAATTGGGATGCCATTGACATTCCTTCAATCATGCATGTTTCTGAGTAATGTGTCTTGTTGCTTTAGTGCTTTGTTTTCAAAATAACAATCCTCTCGCTCTGCCCAAAGCGAGAGTGATATTTTCTGTAAGGGCATGTTTGTTTCGGCATTGCCGTTGATTAATAAAATTTTGTCGTTTCTTCCACGACTACTTTTTTTTAGTGCTTTTTCCCTTGGAAACAATGGTAATGCCAGAAAAAAACCAAAACGTCTGTATTTTCTTATTAATTTCAAAAATCTGCATGAAAAAAACTCTTTCTAAAATCATCCAATCAGTATATGCAGGTTGAACCATAATAAACCCGTTGAACACAGTAATCCTACGGTTCCTCCAAGTTTTGATTTCCCTGTGTATGAAGCCGAAGATGAGGAAGGTGATGACATACCGTATGAGATCACTCGGTTACTTGAGCAAGAAAAGAAAGCCATTCAGTCTCACCAAGAAGAGATTGAGCTTATCAACATAGGTACCGAGGAAAACAAGCGAGAAATCAAGATTGGTGCTACTCTAGAGGAAGGGGTTAAACAGAAGATCATCCAACTCCTCCGGGAATATCCGGATATTTTTGCATGGTCCTATGAAGATATGCCAGGTCTAGACCCTATGATCGTGGAGCATTGGATCCCTACCAAGCCTGAATGTCCTCCCGTCAGGCAGAAATTGAGAAGGACTCATCCAGATATGGCTCTCAAGATTAAGAGCGAGGTTCAAAAGCAGATTGATGCGGGTTTCCTCATGACAGTTGAGTACCCTGAATGGGTTGCTAATATTGTGCCTGTGCCAAAGAAGGATGGTAAAGTCCGGATGTGTGTTGACTTCAGAGACCTGAACAAGGCCAGTCCAAAAGACAACTTTCCATTACCTCATATTGATGTGCTTGTTGATAATACTGCTCAATCTAAGGTGTTCTCCTTCATGGACGGTTTTTCCGGTTATAATCAGATCAAAATGTCTCCTGAAGATAGAGAAAAGACATCTTTTATCACTCCATGGGGTACTTTCTGCTACAAAGTGATGCCGTTCGGCCTAATCAATGCTGGTGCTACCTACCAAAGGGGAATGACCACTCTGTTTCATGACATGATTCACAAAGAAGTTGAGGTATATGTGGATGACATGATTGTGAAGTCAGCAGATGAGGAGCAGCATGTTGAATATTTAACAAAGATGTTTGAAAGGTTGAGAAAATACAAGCTGCGATTGAATCCCAACAAATGTACATTTGGTGTCAGGTCCGGAAAGTTATTAGGCTTCATTGTCAGCCAAAAGGGCATTGAAGTCGATCCTGATAAAGTCCGGGCCATCCGAGAAATGCCAGCTCCACAGACAGAGAAGCAAGTCAGAGGTTTCTTGGGACGTTTGAATTACATCTCCCGATTCATATCTCATATGACTGCAACCTGCGGGCCGATCTTCAAGCTACTTAGAAAGAACCAGCCTGTTGTATGGAATGATGAATGCCAAGAAGCTTTTGATAGCATCAAGAATTACCTGCTGGAACCACCTATCCTTGTCCCACCCGTGGAAGGAAGGCCTTTGATTATGTATTTGGCAGTATTTGATGAATCCATGGGATGTGTACTTGGTCAACAAGATGAAACCGGAAAGAAAGAGCATGCTATCTACTATCTAAGCAAGAAGTTCACCGATTGTGAAACTCGGTATACAATGCTTGAGAAGACTTGTTGTGCTCTAGCTTGGGCTGCTAAACGCCTGCGTCATTATTTGGTGAATCATACAACTTGGCTGATATCCAGAATGGATCCGATAAAGTATATCTTTGAGAAAGCGGCTGTTACTGGAAGATTGCACGCTGGCAGATGCTTTTGTCTGAATATGATATTGTGTTCAAAACTCAAAAGGCAATCAAAGGCAGCATTCTTGCCGATCACCTTGCTTATCAACCTCTTAATGATTACCAACCAATTGAATTTGATTTCCCTGATGAAGAGATCATGTATTTGAAATCCAAAGACTGCGACGAACCGTTGATTAATGAAGGTCCAGATCCCAATAGCAAGTGGGGTTTAGTCTTTGATGGTGCTGTCAATGCTTATGGCAAAGGAATCGGGGCAGTCATTGTATCCCCGCAAGGGCATCACATTCCCTTTACCGCTCGAATTCTGTTCGAATGTACAAACAACATGGCTGAGTATGAAGCATGTATCTTTGGGATCGAGGAAGCAATTGACATGAGAATCAAACACCTCGACATCTATGGAGATTCTGCGCTCGTCATCAATCAGATAAAGGGTGAATGGGAGACCCACCATGCTAAGTTGATTCCTTATCGTGATTATGCGAGACGTCTTCTGACATATTTTACAAAGGTTGAGCTGCACCATATTCCTCGTGATGAGAACCAAATGGCTGATGCTCTTGCTACTCTATCTTCCATGTTTCGAGTAAACCATTGGAATGATGTGCCATTAATCAAAGTGCAACGCCTTGAAAGGCCTTCGCATGTGTTTGCTATTGGGGATGTGATCGATCAGGCTGGTGAAAATGTGGTTGACTATAGACCTGGTATTACGACATCAAACAGTTCTTGCTGAGCCGTGAGTATCCGCCGGGTGCTTCCAAACAAGACAAGAAGACCTTGAGAAGATTGGCCAGTAGATTCCTGTTAGATGGAGATATCCTGTACAAGAGGAACTATGACATGGTACTGTTAAGATGTGTTGATGAACATGAGGCGGAGCAGTTAATGCATGATGTACATGACGGTACCTTCGGGACCCATGCTACAGGGCATACTATGTCAAGTAAGTTGTTACGGGCAGGTTACTACTGGATGACTAAGGAGCATGATTGCTACCAGTACGCCAGAAAATGCACAAATGTCAAATCTATGCTGATAAGATTCATGTGCCTCCGCATGCTCTCAATGTTATGTATCCCCATGGCCGTTCTCGATGTGGGGCATCGACATGATTGGAAGAATTGAACCGAAGGCTTCAAATGGTCATCGTTTCATCTTAGTGGCAATTGACTACTTACCAAATGGGTTGAAGCAGCATCTTATACAATGTGACCAAGCAAGTGGTAGCTAAGTTCATCAAGAACAACATCATCTGTCGATATGGTGTTCCCAGCAAGATATTACGATAATGGTACCAACCTGAACAACAATGTGGTGCAAGCTCTTTGTGAAGAATTCAAAATTGAGCATCATAACTCTTCTCCCTATAGACCTCAGATGAATGGTGCAGTTGAGGCCGCTAACAAGAATATCAAGAGAATTGTCCAGAAGATGGTAACCACTTACAAGGACTGGCATGAAATGTTACCTATGCTCTGCATGGCTACCGCACTACGTGCGCAGTTCAACTGGGGCAACCCCTTTCTCTCTTGTATACGGTATGGAAGCAGTTCTTCCTTTGGAAGTGGAGATCCCATCTCTCCGTGTGATAATGGAAGCAAAGTTATCTGAGGCTGAATGGTGCCAAGCCGGTATGATCAGTTGAATTTGATTGAGGAAAAACGTATGGATGCCATGGCTCGTGGACAGTCATATCAAGCAAGAATGAAGACTGCTTTTGACAGAAAGTCCATCCTCGAGAATTCAAGGTAGGGGAACTTGTATTGAAAGGAGGATAAGCCAGCAACCCGACCCAAGGGGCAAGTGGACGCCTAACTATGAAGTCCTTATGTTGTCAAGAAGGCCTTCTCCGGTGGTGCTTTAATCCTTACACACATGGATGGTGTAGAGCTTCCAAATCCAGTGAATGCCGATATAGTCAAGAAATACTTTGCCTAGAAATATGAAAAGAACAGCGTGGTAGGTCGAAAACCCGAAAGGGCAGCCTAGGCAAAAATGCGCTTCCCGGTGGGCCGAAAACCCGAAAGGGCGGTCCAGGCAAAAATAAGGGACAAAAAAACAAATATGAAAAGCTCGCTGAGATTGTACACAACTCAGGCAAGAATGAGCGTCTCGATGAGCCGAAAACCCGAAGGGCGGTTCATGCAAAAATGAGATTGAAACAAAAGGCAAGTAACTATATCTGGCCAACCACCGTCCCCCTTGGGGCATCTGCAGCTGTTAATGACCGTCTTCATCAAAAGCTCTTATGCTTGCGAATTCAAATTTCTGGAAATGTCATGATTACTGTGTTCAATGTACCACCAACCAATAAAATTACCATTTTCCAAGCTTTGTAAATCCGTGGAGTCACGCCTTCGGCTGACCACCACTCTTATACATCAATTTGAGCTTGTGCTTTTGTTTGAAACTCTATTTTTTCTACTTTCAAAGCTATATACAAACATTTTCTTTCTATTTTGATAATGACAATGCTTGAAACAAACATTTTTGAAAATTGAAAACCTTTTGTCTATTTTTAAAAGCAAACCTGAGCAACAGGGTACATTCAAATGAACATGCATGAGCGAGTGTTGTTGGTGTCTATTTCAATATATGTTACAAACAGGTTCTCCTCCAGGATAGTCTGTGGTCAATGGCAAGAATGAAAAACAGAATGAAAATGCATGAAAATGAAAAGGCTCGCTAAGTTGAAAACCCGGAAGGGCGGCTTAGGCAAAAATGAGCACCCCGCTGGATTGACAACCCGAAAGGGCAGTTCAGGCAAAAATGGGGCATTGAAAAGAATTTATTTCCCCGGTGGATCGAAAACCCGAAAAGGCGATCCAGGCAAAAATGGGATGAAAAAAATGATGATGAATGAAAGTTGAGAAATAACATGCAAAAGCGTTGACACAGATGCGATGTCCACGATACATCCGGCGTTTTCCCCAGTAAAGTCTTTCAAGATTCTATCTCCAGCAAGTTGCATACCTGACCCTCAGCTTGGTTCCGAAACGTCTCCCAACGACGTCATCTCCAAAGAGGATTTCCAAGAATGTGTAATATAGCACGAGCCACTACGTGCCCAATACTCTAATGTCTTGTCTTCCCCGTGAAGTCGTGCCTACAAACTGCCAACAGTCATGCATTACAAGCATTCATACATGCATAATCATGCATATTACGTACCCATGCATTTAATGAAACTGTTATATCATCCATGCATATGCATTTCCAATGTCAACATCAGTCTCAATTCAATACTCATGTCAGGTTCTCTGTCAAAACCTTGTGAGCCAATAATATCGGTCAATTTCTACCTTTCAATTCAAATCGACGTCAAGTCAATCTCAATCTATATTTTGTCAACAAACCAATCCCCAGTGAATATGTTTCTGTTTGGTCAAGTGGCTAGTTCAAGTCCAAGAACAGCTTGTACCTATCAATTTGCTTATGTTATCGGTCGAGTGCCCAGCTCAATCCAAGAGCAGCTTGTACCTGTCAATATGTTTCCGTTTGGTCAAGTGCAGCTCAATCCAAGAGCAGCTTGTACCTGTCTATCTGTTTCTGTCCGGTGGAGTAACCAGTTCGCATCCAAGAACAAGCTCACCTGTCTATTTGCCTTTGTCTCGGAGTAACCAGTTCGCATCCAAGAACAAGCTCGCACCTGTCTATTTGCCTTGCTTTCAGTCGAGTCACCAGTTCGAATCCGTAAGAACAACTCGTACTTGCCAATTTTCTCTTTTTCCCAGTCGGGTCACCAGTTCGAATCCATAAGAACAACTCGCACTTTCCAATATCCCCAAGTGAGTTACCAGTTCGAATCCATAAGAACAACTCATGTTTGTCCAGTAACCTCTATCCCCTGTGAAGTGACCAGTTCGAATCCATAAGAACAACTCGCAGTTGTCTGTTTGTTTCATCCCCGGTCAAGTGGCTAGTTTGAATCCAAGAACAGCTTGTACCTGTCCAACTTGTTTCTAGTTTCCCGTTACTCTGCTATTCACTATCTTTGTCAATGTCTACCAATCCCGCAATGGATACGACATATTTTGTTAATTCCAATCCCCATGAGGTCTTGCATTCATAATCCAAATGATGCATGGCATGCATATTATTTGAAAATGGGTAGGCGTATTTTTACGTCCAAACACAGTGCAAATGCTAATATTTAAGTATCTTCGTCCTGTCAAGCCAAAGACTCCGTCTCTTGACTCTCCAGACAAAGAAACTTAAATAGGGGCAGCTGTTATACCCTGTTTTTGGACCTAAAAATACTGGGCCCAATTTCATTTCAAACTTTGTCAATTATCAAATTTCAACTGCACAGTTCAAATTGTCTCTGCCTCGCAGTATTTTCAATCACAATTTTACCTATGTTTTTCTTGCATAAAACCTTTCGAAATGTCTTTACTTGTCTTGTAAGTCATTCAAAAGTGTCTCTGAATCATTACATTGCTTTTTCTACAGTTTATTTCAAAATTTGCAAAAAGTCATACAGAAGGGTATTTTGGTCATTTCCTGCAGTGGGACCCATTTTCATCCTTGTGACTGTCTCTGAGTCTTTTCAAATTCATTTTTACATTTCATCAGTAAACCTGTTAAATTCATTTCAAATTGCATCTGAGTCAGTGTCAGTCAATTTGAATCTGTTTAGGTCATTTTTAGCCCTAGGGGCATTTTGGTCATTTCACATGAAATTTTGGCATGGGGAGGTTACTTTGAAGTACCTCATTTAGGCCATTGGTTCGTTTTAGTCCGTTTTGTCAATTTTATTTTTGTTTCGCTTTACGTTTGGTCAAATTACGTTTTTATTCAATTTTATTTTTTATTACATTTTGGTCC
>NW_024340379.1:0-36939 GCF_003473485.1 Medicago truncatula
TCTCCTGTATCTACGTAGGCACTTTCTCCCTTTTAGGGAACCTATTTTTTCCGGGCTTTTTCAGCCTTAAGCATTTCGACTTGTCGAACTCTATCTGCCAACTGTGCCATATCTCTAAGTATTGAGTATCCAACTTCTTTCGAAACAAAATAATCCAAGCCGCCTGCGGCTATTTCAACCAATTTGTTCTGGCACTGATGTGAAGCATCTGGCCTTAAGAAGACGGAATCTATTAAGATAATCATCTATTGACTCATGAGTTTTACGTCGAACGCTAGCCAGTTCTTTAAAACTAATCTTGGATTGACCCATGTAGAATTGTTCATGGAAAGCCTTTTCTAATTGATTCCAACTAACAATGAATGGGAGGCAATGTTGTAAACCAAGTAAAAGCATTTTTTGCAGAGAACTTGGAAAATATTTCATTTCAAATTCTCATTGTTTGCCATATCCCCGGCCTCCATAAGTTATCGAGCGATGTGTTCGAGTGTTGATTCATTAGTTTCCCCGCGAATTTAGTGAACTTGGGGATTTTAGTATTTCTCGGCAAAATATCACCAACGATCACTAAACTGTAAACTACTAATCACTACTCTAGTAACTTAGTAAAATAACAGTTTTCACTAACCACTAAAATAATTCTAACCAAAACTTATAATTTACCCGTTCCACAAAATGACCAAAATACCCCTAAGTCTAAAATTACTAAATTACCCTTCTAAACGAAACCCATGAAAATGCACCCAATGATGAATGGTCACACACAAGCACATAAAACATAATAAAACATTAAAAAAATAAATCTAGCGAAAAATCGGGCTGTTACAGTCAGCATCAACTTGCATTGGCTGTTTGGTTTTCTCCCCAAATTTCAACCTTCCCTCATCGAGAGCCTTCTGCACAGAATCCCTGAAACGAGTACAACGCGATAAGTTATGGCCCAAAAACCCATGGAATTTACAAAATCCTCTCTTTTTCCTTTGTTCTAAAGGAGGCAATTTCATGTTTTTAGGCACCAAAATTATGTCGTCAGTGACTAAAAGATAGAAGATCTCTTCACATTTAGAAACATCGAAAGTATATGTTTTAGGAGGATATTTGTCATTTTTAGGTTCTTCAGGATTTTTTCCATTCGATGGCCTTAGTAGTTTGCAGGCATAGGGCGGTCCATCTTTTAATTCTGCAAGATTTATTTCATTATCTTCGACAGTATCTGACCCCAATAGAATTTGGGTCACTGTCTCCTGTATCTACGTAGGCAACTTTCTCCTTTTAGGGAACCTATTCCGGCTTTTTCAGCCTTAAGCATTCGACTTGTCGAACTCTATCTGCCAACTGTGCCATATCTCTAAGGTATTGAGTATCCAACTTCTTTCGAACAAAATAATCCAAGCCGCCTGCGGCTATTTCAACCAATTTATGTTCTGGCACTGATGTGAAGCATCTGGCCTTAGAAGACGGAATCTATTAAGATAATCATCTATTGACTCATGAGTTTACGTCGAACGCTAGCCAGTTCTTTAAAACTAATCTTGGATTGACCCATGTAGAATTGTTCATGGAAAGCCTTTTCTATTGATTCCAACTAACAATGGAATGGGGAGGCAATGTTGTAAACCAAGTAAAAGCATTTTTTTGCAGAGAACTTGGAAAATATTTCATTTTCAAATTCTCATTGTTTGCCATATCCGGCCTCCATAAGTTATCGAGCGATGTGTTCGAGTGTTGATTCATTAGTTTCCCCAGCAATTTAGTGAACTTGGGGATTTTAGTATTTCTCGGCAAAATATCACCAACGATCACTAAACTGTAAACTACTAATCACTAGTCTAGTAACTTAGTAAAATAACAGTTTTCACTAACCACTAAAATAATTCTAACCAAAACTTATAATTTACCCGTCACACAAAATGACCAAAATACCCCTAAGTCTAAAATTACTAAATTACCCTTCTAACACGAACCCATGAAAATGCACCCAATGATGAATGGTCACACACAAGCACATAAAACATAATAAAACAATTAAAAAAATAAATCTAGCGAAAATCGGGCTGTTACAGTCAGCATCAACTTGCATTGGCTGTTTGGTTTTCTCCCCAAATTTCAACCTTCCCTCATCGAGAGCCTTCTGCACAGAATCCCTGAAACGAGTACAACGCGATAAGTTATGGCCCAAAAACCCATGGAATTTACAAAATCCTCTCTTTTTCCTTTGTTCTAAAGGAGGCAATTTCATGTTTTTAGGCACCAAAATTATGTCGTCAGTGACTAAAAGATAGAAGATCTCTTCACATTTAGAAACATCGAAAGTATATGTTTTAGGAGGATATTTGTCATTTTTAGGTTCTTCAGGATTTTTTCCATTCGATGGCCTTAGTAGTTTGCAGGCATAGGGCGGTCCATCTTTTAATTCTGCAAGATTTATTTCATTATCTTCGACAGTATCTGACCCCCAATAGAATTTTGGGTCACTGTCTCCTGTATCTACGTAGGCAACTTTCTCCCTTTTAGGGAACCTATTTTTCCGGGCTTTTTCAGCCTTAAGCATTTCGACTTGTCGAACTCTATCTGCCAACTGTGCCATATCTCTAAGGTATTGAGTATCCAACTTCTTTCGAACAAATAATCCAAGCCGCCTGCGGCTATTTCAACCAATTTATGTTCTGGCACTGATGTGAAGCATCTGGCCTTAAGAAGACGGAATCTATTAAGATAATCATCTATTGACTCATGAGTTTTACGTCGAACGCTAGCCAGTTCTTTAAAACTAATCTTGGATTGACCCATGTAGAATTGTTCATGGAAAGCCTTTTCTAATTGATTCCAACTAACAATGGAATGGGGAGGCAATGTTGTAAACCAAGTAAAAGCATTTTTTGCAGAGAACTTGGAAAATATTTCATTTTCAAATTCTCATTGTTTGCCATATCCCCGGCCTCCATAAGTTATCGAGCGATGTGTTCGAGTGTTGATTCATTAGTTTCCCCGAAATTTAGTGAACTTGGGGATTTTAGTATTTCTCGGCAAAATATCACCAACGATCACTAAACTGTAAACTACTAATCACTAGTCTAGTAACTTAGTAAAATAACAGTTTTCACTAACACTAAAATAATTCTAACCAAAACTTATAATTTACCCGTCACACAAAATGACCAAAATACCCCTAAGTCTAAAATTACTAAATTACCCTTCTAACACGAAACCCATGAAAATGCACCCAATGATGAATGGTCACACACAAGCACACATAAACACATAATAAAACAATTAAAAAAATAAATCTAGCGAAAATCGGGCTGTTACAGTCAGCATCAACTTGCATTGGCTGTTTGGTTTTCTCCCCAAATTTCAACCTTCCCTCATCGAGAGCCTTCTGCACAGAATCCCTGAAACGAGTACAACGCGATAAGTTATGGCCCAAAAACCCATGGAATTTACAAAATCCTCTCTTTTTCCTTTGTTCTAAAGGAGGCAATTTCATGTTTTTAGGCACCAAAATTATGTCGTCAGTGACTAAAAGATAGAAGATCTCTTCACATTTAGAAACATCGAAAGTATATGTTTTAGGAGGATATTTGTCATTTTTAGGTTCTTCAGGATTTTTTCCATTCGATGGCCTTAGTAGTTTGCAGGCATAGGGCGGTCCATCTTTTAATTCTGCAAGATTTATTTCATTATCTTCGACAGTATCTGACCCCCAATAGAATTTTGGGTCACTGTCTCCTGTATCTACGTAGGCAACTTTCTCCCTTTTAGGGAACCTATTTTTTCCGGGCTTTTTCAGCCTTAAGCATTCGACTTGTCGAACTCTATCTGCAACTGTGCCATATCTCTAAGGTATTGAGTATCCAACTTCTTTCGAACAAAATAATCCAAGCCGCCTGCGGCTATTTCAACCAATTTATGTTCTGGCACTGATGTGAAGCATCTGGCCTTAAGAAGACGGAATCTATTAAGATAATCATCTATTGACTCATGAGTTTTACGTCGAACGCTAGCCAGTTCTTTAAAACTAATCTTGGATTGACCCATGTAGAATTGTTCATGGAAAGCCTTTTCTAATTGATTCCAACTAACAATGGAATGGGAGGCAATGTTGTAAACCAAGTAAAAGCATTTTTTGCAGAGAACTTGGAAAATATTTCATTTTCAAATTCTCATTGTTTGCCATATCCCCGGCCTCCATAAGTTATCGAGCGATGTGTTCGAGTGTTGATTCATTAGTTTCCCCAGCAAATTTAGTGAACTTGGGGATTTTAGTATTTCTCGGCAAAATATCACCAACGATCACTAAACTGTAAACTACTAATCACTAGTCTAGTAACTTAGTAAAATAACAGTTTTCACTAACCACTAAAATAATTCTAACCAAAACTTATAATTTACCCGTCACACAAAATGACCAAAATACCCCTAAGTCTAAAATTACTAAATTACCCTTCTAACACGAAACCCATGAAAATGCACCCAATGATGAATGGTCACACACAAGCACACATAAACACATAATAAAACAATTAAAAAAATAAATCTAGCGAAAATCGGGCTGTTACAGTCAGCATCAACTTGCATTGGCTGTTTGGTTTTCTCCCCAAATTTCAACCTTCCCTCATCGAGAGCCTTCTGCACAGAATCCCTGAAACGAGTACAACGCGATAAGTTATGGCCCAAAAACCCATGGAATTTACAAAATCTCTCTTTTTCCTTTGTTCTAAAGGAGGCAATTTCATGTTTTTAGGCACCAAAATTATGTCGTCAGTGACTAAAAGATAGAAGATCTCTTCACATTTAGAAACATCGAAAGTATATGTTTTAGGAGGATATTTGTCATTTTTAGGTTCTTCAGGATTTTTTCCATTCGATGGCCTTAGTAGTTTGCAGGCATAGGGCGGTCCATCTTTTAATTCTGCAAGATTTATTTCATTATCTTCGACAGTATCTGACCCCCAATAGAATTTTGGGTCACTGTCTCCTGTATCTACGTAGGCAACTTTCTCCCTTTTAGGGAACCTATTTTTCCGGGCTTTTTCAGCCTTAAGCATTTCGACTTGTCGAACTCTATCTGCCAACTGTGCCATATCTCTAAGGTATTGAGTATCCAACTTCTTTCGAACAAAATAATCCAAGCCGCCTGCGGCTATTTCAACCAATTTATGTTCTGGCACTGATGTGAAGCATCTGGCCTTAAGAAGACGGAATCTATTAAGATAATCATCTATTGACTCATGAGTTTTACGTCGAACGCTAGCCAGTTCTTTAAAACTAATCTTGGATTGACCCATGTAGAATTGTTCATGGAAAGCCTTTTCTAATTGATTCCAACTAACAATGGAATGGGAGGCAATGTTGTAAACCAAGTAAAAGCATTTTTTGCAGAGAACTTGGAAAATATTTCATTTTCAAATTCTCATTGTTTGCCATATCCCCGGCCTCCATAAGTTATCGAGCGATGTGTTCGAGTGTTGATTCATTAGTTTCCCCGCAATTTAGTGAACTTGGGGATTTTAGTATTTCTCGGCAAAATATCACCAACGATCACTAAACTGTAAACTACTAATCACTACTCTAGTAACTTAGTAAAATAACAGTTTTCACTAACCACTAAAATAATTCTAACCAAAACTTATAATTTACCCGTACACAAAAATGACCAAAATACCCCTAAGTCTAAAATTACTAAATTACCCTTCTAACACGAAACCCATGAAAATGCACCCAATGATGAATGGTCACACACAAGCACACATAAACACATAATAAAACAATTAAAAAATAAATCTAGCGAAAATCGGGCTGTTACAGTCAGCATCAACTTGCATTGGCTGTTTGGTTTTCTCCCCAAATTTCAACCTTCCCTCATCGAGAGCCTTCTGCACAGAATCCCTGAAACGAGTACAACGCGATAAGTTATGGCCCAAAAACCCATGGAATTTACAAAATCCTCTCTTTTTCCTTTGTTCTAAAGGAGGCAATTTCATGTTTTTAGGCACCAAAATTATGTCGTCAGTGACTAAAAGATAGAAGATCTCTTCACATTTAGAAACATCGAAAGTATATGTTTTAGGAGGATATTTGTCATTTTTAGGTTCTTCAGGATTTTTTCCATTCGATGGCCTTAGTAGTTTGCAGGCATAGGGCGGTCCATCTTTTAATTCTGCAAGATTTATTTCATTATCTTCGACAGTATCTGACCCCAATAGAATTTGGGTCACTGTCTCCTGTATCTACGTAGGCAACTTTCTCCCTTTTAGGGAACCTATTTTTCCGGGCTTTTTCAGCCTTAAGCATTTCGACTTGTCGAACTCTATCTGCCAACTGTGCCATATCTCTAAGGTATTGAGTATCCAACTTCTTTCGAACAAAATAATCCAAGCCGCCTGCGGCTATTTCAACCAATTTATGTTCTGGCACTGATGTGAAGCATCTGGCCTTAAGAAGACGGAATCTATTAAGATAATCATCTATTGACTCATGAGTTTTACGTCGAACGCTAGCCAGTTCTTTAAAACTAATCTTGGATTGACCCATGTAGAATTGTTCATGGAAAGCCTTTTCTAATTGATTCCAACTAACAATGGAATGGGAGGCAATGTTGTAAACCAAGTAAAAGCATTTTTTGCAGAGAACTTGGAAAATATTTCATTTTCAAATTCTCATTGTTTGCCATATCCCGGCCTCCATAAGTTATCGAGCGATGTGTTCGAGTGTTGATTCATTAGTTTCCCCAGCAAATTTAGTGAACTTGGGGATTTTAGTATTTCTCGGCAAATATCACCAACGATCACTAAACTGTAAACTACTAATCACTAGTCTAGTAACTTAGTAAAATAACAGTTTTCACTAACCACTAAAATAATTCTAACCAAAACTTATAATTTACCCGTCACACAAAATGACCAAAACCCCTAAGTCTAAAATTACTAAATTACCCTTCTAACACGAAACCCATGAAAATGCACCCAATGATGAATGGTCACACACAAGCACACATAAACACATAATAAAACAATTAAAAAAATAAATCTAGCGAAAATCGGGCTGTTACAGTCAGCATCAACTTGCATTGGCTGTTTGGTTTTCTCCCCAAATTTCAACCTTCCCTCATCGAGAGCCTTCTGCACAGAATCCCTGAAACGAGTACAACGCGATAAGTTATGGCCCAAAAACCATGGAATTTACAAAATCCTCTCTTTTTCCTTTGTTCTAAAGGAGGCAATTTCATGTTTTTAGGCACCAAAATTATGTCGTCAGTGACTAAAAGATAGAAGATCTCTTCACATTTAGAAACATCGAAAGTATATGTTTTAGGAGGATATTTGTCATTTTTAGGTTCTTCAGGATTTTTTCCATTCGATGGCCTTAGTAGTTTGCAGGCATAGGGCGGTCCATCTTTTAATTCTGCAAGATTTATTTCATTATCTTCGACAGTATCTGACCCCCAATAGAATTTTGGGTCACTGTCTCCTGTATCTACGTAGGCAACTTTCTCCCTTTTAGGGAACCTATTTTTCCGGGCTTTTTCAGCCTTAAGCATTTCGACTTGTCGAACTCTATCTGCCAACTGTGCCATATCTCTAAGGTATTGAGTATCCTCTTCTTTCGAACAAAATAATCCAAGCCGCCTGCGGCTATTTCAACCAATTTATGTCTGGCACTGATGTGAAGCATCTGGCCTTAAGAAGACGGAATCTATTAAGATAATCATCTATTGACTCACGAGTTTTCCCAATATTTAAAATTTCTTTAAAAAAAAACATAACATTTATCAGAGTAAACATCAAACAACGGGATATCACATATAACGTAATCCAACAGTTAAATAATAATTTAACCAATATCTTAAACATTTGCAGCGGAAAATCTTAACCATAATTCATGAAACGTTTTGGCACGCAGGCCCAACAAGTATCTCAAAAGAGTTAATCAAAACAGTAAATATTCATGGCAGTTCACGTAAGAGAATGAAGCATGTTATAGCATAAAACCCCATCCCGTTACGTATCAGAGCGACCTAGACGACACAGTGAAGGCAAGGCCACTCACGACGGCAACTGCACACTAAGCACGATCACCTGCAAGCTACCCATACGAAGGGCAACATTTTCAAGCAGAAGGGGTGAGATTTCATAATAAAATAACATTAATCAATGTAATTGCGAATCATAAATTAACATCATAATCATTCCATTATTAACTTTGCATAAATGCTAAACACTTATCACGTAATCATATATCCAATTCATTATGAACAACGTAACATAATCAATAAACACTTATCACGTAATCGCATATTCATTCATTATCAACAAGGCATCTTAATCATGACAATGTGACAATGCTCCTAGACTCCTTATATGCATGTGGTACCAATCGTCATCATAAGTATTAATATACTTTAATCGTGCGGAGGACAAAGCTCTTATAAAACGTGCGGAGGACAAAGCTCCTAATATTCGTGGTGAGGACTAAGCTCAATGATATGCTATGCATGGACACATATGAACAAAACATCGTAATCAACTTATCAACATGCATCCAATAATTTGGAGCTAAACTTCATCATATAATTATGCACTTAGTTAAATAACGGAAGCAGCATAAACAGGTCACATAACAAGATGATATCATTATATCAAAGCACATAATTTGTATCATTATCACATCTTCTTATCTTGCATGAATATACAATACAATAGTTCATATTCAATTAATATTAATATAACTTAAACAACTCTACAGTCTGCATTAAACGACATCACTAGGTCTCATTACCAGTTAGGGGTTCACTCTTGATCAACAAGTGCGACACAGATCGCATAAACACATAAACAAGTTCATCCTGGTTGTACTCGCGAGGCGAGAGTACTTACTCGCCATGGCGAGTACCACTCAACTCCCAAACTAAGGTTGTTCTGGGTTCCCTCTGATCCTACATTCATTCCTAATCAATACTAGGTATGTTCAGGTACTCAAAGGCATACAAGATTCAACTAAAAAGGTCGAAACACGAAATATGACATGCACTCTGCCTAAGCTCGCGAGGCGAGGAAGGGTTGCTCGCCATGGCGAGTTGCACCAAACAACTCGCGAGGCGAAGGGAAGGGGCTCGCGTGGCGAGCGATGAAGTTCATCACTCGCGAGGCGAGGATCATCACTCGCCGTGGCGAGCGATGAACTGAAGCATGGGCAGACTAGGGTTTTTCTCAAAAATCCATCACACAACATGGTTCAAAGCGTGGTTTTGATTCCAGAATTCATCCTAAACATATTCTAAGGTTAAAGGACGGTTCTTTCATCAATCTAACAAGTTTTACCGTTTGATCATCAATTTTTAGGGTTTTGACCTAATTCCAAAACTTCTCTAAATCAATCCTAACTTTGTCAACTAATCATCAGAATTACAGTAAATAACATTATTGAATTATTAGTCTCACCCTTACCTTGAATGAAGAAATCGCAGCCCTCACTCTAGGTTCCTCTTCTCTTGGCTTTTTCTTCCTTTTCTCCAAAAACAGTCGTACGTACTTTATGTTTTTCTAAACTAGGTCTAACCTTTTATATCTCCTCTTAAAATACTTATCTTATCTCACTTTCTCCCCCAACACTATCTAAAATATCAAAACAGCCCTCAACTAAATATTTTATATTATTTTCAAATCTTTATTCTATTTAACAATAAAATAAATCTCATATCATAATCAAATCCTCCAAAACTCATAACTTATCACGTCATCAATCAAATCATCATAAATCATCAAAACATACCAAAATCATGCATATATTATATAATTATAATATAATCACCTAAACTCGATTAAATAAACGATTAAACGAAAGTGGGAGTTACAACTCTCCCCCACTTAAAAGATTTTCGTCCTCGAAAATTTACCTCAAGTAAACAACTCTGGATAAGACTCCAGCATCTTACTCTCAAGCTCCCACGTCAAGCTTTCACCAGTCGCTCCCGACCAAACGACTCTCACGAGAGGTATCTCCTTGCCTCTCAACGTCTTCACTTTACGATCATCAATCCTCAACGGTAAAGTTTCTACCGTAAGGTTGTCTCTAACTTGCACATCGTCACTCTGAATTACATGAGATGGATCCGGAACATACTTTCGAAGTTGCGACACATGGAAAACATTGTGCAAATTCGAAAGATGCGGCGGTAAACCCACTCGGTAAGCCACCGTTCCAACTCTTTCCAATATCTGATACGGACCAATGAACTTCGGGGTCAACTTCTTTGACTTCAAAGCACGTCCTACACCAGTCATAGGAGTGACTCTCAAAAACACGTGGTCTCCTTCCTGAAATTCAAGATCTTTTCTACGCTTATCATGATAACTCTTTTGTCGACTCTGCGACGCCTTCATTTTCTCTTGGATCATCTGAACTTTCTCAGTAGTTTGCTGAACAATCTCTGGTCCTAAGACCGCTCTTTCTCCTGATTCAAACCAACACAACGGAGTTCTGCATCTCCGACCATACAAAGCCTCGAACGGTGCCATTCCAATACTAGAATGATAACTATTATTATAAGTGAACTCGATCAACGGAAGATTACTGTCCCAAGTTCCTCCTTGTTCAAGAACACAAATTCTCAACAAATCCTCTAGCGACTGAATTGTCCTCTCCGACTGACCATCTGTCTGTGGATGATACGCCGAACTCAATCTCAACTTCGAACCCAAGGCCTCTTGCAAACTTTTCCAAAATCTAGAAGTAAATCTTGGATCTCTATCTGACACGATGCTCGAAGGAACACCATGCAACTTCACAATCTCCTTGATATAAATCTCTGCCAACTGGGCAACAGGGAAACTAATATTAATAGGTAGAAAATGAGCTGACTTCGTCAACCTATCAACAATAACCCAAATTGCGTCGCTCCCTCTCGGAGTATTCGGCAAACTCGTCACAAAATCCATCGATATACTATCCCATTTCCATTCTGGCACATCTAAAGGTACCATCATCCCAACGGGTTTCTGATGCTCGACTTTCGACTTCTGACAAACTAAACAGGAATACACAAACTGTGCCACATCTCGTTTCAAACCAGACCACCAGTAAATCTTCTTTAAATCATGATACATCTTCGTAGCTCCCGGATGAATACTCAAGCTACTTCTATGACTCTCTTCAAGAATCATCTTCTTAATCTCTTCATTGTCTGGGATACAAATTCTTCCTCGGAATCTCAACACACCTTGATCATCGATTTTAAAATCACTGTCTTCAGTCTGATCTCTAGCAACCAACAAGTCCACAAACTTTACATCAACTTTCTGTGCTTCCTTGATACTTTTCAGAAATTCACTATCAATCTTCAGCATACCCAATTTCACACTCTGAGGTGTGCATTCACAAACCAAACTCAAATCTCTAAACTGTTCAAGCAATTCGAACTCCCTGACCATCATGGTGGACATATGCAATGTCTTCCTACTCAAGGCATCTGCAACAACATTAGCTTTACCTAGATGATAATTCAAGCCAAAGTCATAATCTTTCAACAATTCAAGCCATCTTCGCTGTCTCATATTCAATTCCTTCTGATCGAACAAATACTTCAAACTCTTGTGATCACTAAACACCTCAAATCTCGAACCATACAAGTAATGTCTCCATATCTTCAATACAAAGACTACAGCCGCCAACTCGAGATCATGCGTAGGATAATTCTTCTCATGAATTCTCAACTGTCTTGAAGCATAAGCTACCACTTTACCTCCTTGCATAAGTACACCTCCTAAACCCAACTTGGACGCATCACAATAAACCACAAAAGGTTCATCTGACTTCGGCAAAATTAACACTGGAGCAGTCGTCAAACGCTTCTTCAATTCACCGAAACTTTTCTCACAATGGACGTCCCACACAAAAGTTTTACCTTTACAAGTCAACTGCGTTAGCGGAAGAGCTAACTTAGAAAATCCTTCAATAAACCTTCTATAGTAACCAGCTAAACCCAAAAAGCTTCTAATTTCAGTAACGGACTTAGGAGTATCCCATTGCGATACAGCTTCGACTTTAGACGGATCCACAGCAATACCATCTCCGGAAATAACATGGCCAAGGAAACTCACTTCATTCAACCAGAATTCACACTTAGACAATTTAGCATAAAGTTTCTTCTCTTTCAACACTTGTAAGACAATCTTCAGATGCTCGGCATGTTCTTCTTCAGTCTTGGAGTAAATCAAGATATCGTCGATGAACACAAATACGAACCGATCCAAAAATGCATGGAAGATGCGATTCATATACTCCATAAACACTCCAGGTGCATTGGTAACACCAAAAGGCATAACTTTATATTCATAGTGACCATAACGCGTTCTGAAAGCTGTCTTCTGCATATCTTCATCTTTTACTTTAATCTGGTGATAACCTGATCTCAAATCAATCTTGCTGAAAACTCGTGCACCCACTAGCTGATCCATCAAATCATCAATTCTCGAAAGTGGATACCTATTCTTGATAGTTTCGTTGTTCAACTGCCGATAATCAATACACAACCGCATACTACCATCTTTCTTCTTTACTAGCAAAACCGGCGCTCCCCAAGGTGAAACACTTGGTCTAACAAACTTCTTCTCAAGCAAGTCTTCCAACTGTTTCTTCAACTCAAATAACTCAGAAGCAGACATACGATAAGGTGCCATCGAGACCGGCTTCGTTCCAGGAACAAGATCAATAGAAAACTCAACTTCTCTCTCTGGAGGCACATCAGGAATCTCATCTGGAAAAACTTCAGGAAATTCACACACCACCGGTAACCTATCAATCACTGCTTGATTCTCAATAGATATAGTAGCCATTAACAAAAACATCAAGATACCGTCGCGTTCCAGTTGCTTCAGCTGCTTAGTAGATAAAAACTCTGCACCACTTTCCTCTTCGACGGAAGAGAAATGTACTGACTTGCTAAAACAATTAATAAGAACGTGGTTGTACTCTAAGCAGTTCATACCCAAAATCACATCCATACCACTCAAAGGTAGACAAACTAAATCCATTTCAAAATCACGACCAAACATAGACAAAGGACATTTCAAACATACGAGAGAAGTAGTCACCGAACCCTTAGCCGGAGTTTCGACAACCATCTCTCCATTCATATCAGACAAATCAAGACCCAAAGCAGAAACACAATCGAAAGCAATAAAACAATGCGTAGCACCAGTGTCAATAATAGCAACTAAAGGAGTATTATTAATATAGCAAGTACCTCTGATCAAACGATCGTCATTCTCTGTCTGAGTCCCAGTCAAAGCGAAAACCCTACCAGTAGTCGGCGCCCTCTTAGGCTGAGTACACTGTGAACTAATGTGACCCTCTCCATTGCAATTAAAGCACACAATGTCTGTACGATTGCAATCAGCTACAACATGACCTTTCTTACCACACCGGACACACTTCTTGATTTCCTCAGGGCAGGCGTTGCTCTTGTGGCCTTTCTCACCACAATTGAAGCACACAATCTCTGCAGCATCCTTCTTCTTAGGCCGCCTAACATCGACCATCTTTTGTTTACCTTTGTCAGCGGGGGCACTGTACGGCTTAGGACAACTCTGTTGTCCCTTGCCCTTCCTTTCATTTACTACCTTGTAGTGAGCCTTCGTATCCTCTTCGTAGATTCTGCAGCTATTAACCAAATCCTGAAAAACTCTCAGCTGTTGATACCCAATCGCCCTCTTGATGTCGGGCCTCAAACCGTTCTCGAACTTGATGCATCTTGAGAACTCAGCATTCTCAGCAGTATAGTGCGGATAGAACTTAGACAGCTCCACGAACTTGGCAGCATACTCTGTCACGGACATATTTCCTTGCTTCAGCTCAAGGAATTCGATCTCTTTCTTCCCGCGAACATCTTCCGGAAAGTATCTTCTCAGGAACTCTCTCCTGAAAACAGCCCAAGTCACAACAGCTCCCTCCTGCCCAAGGGTAGGCAGAAGAGCAACCCACCAGTCATCAGCTTCCTCGGCTAGCTGATGAGTACCAAACCGCACTTTCTGATCCTCCGTGCACTGCATAACCCGGAAAATCCTCTCAATCTCCTTAAGCCACGTCTGGGCTCCATCAGGGTCATAACGTCCTTTGAAAGTCGGAGGGTTCTTCTTCATGAACGTCTCCAACATCCTAGCTTCAGCATTCGCATCGGCATTCACGTTAGGTTGTTGACCCACAGCTTGGGCAACAGCTTGTAGAGCAGCAGCTAATGCAGCATCGTTTCTTCCAGCCATTTCCGAGATTCTACAAAAGTAGCAACAACAACATAAGATAGTAATATAAATATTACTAAGACTCGACACGACTCTCTAATTGACCGGACGGACCGACCTGCTCTGATACCAATTGTAACACCCCGTTTTCCCAATATTTAAAATTTCTTTAAAAAAAACATAACATTTATCACAGTAAACATCAAACAACGGGATATCACATATAACGTAATCCAACAGTTAAATAATAATTTAACCAATATCTTAAACATTTGCAGCGGAAAATCTTAACCATAATTCATGAAACGTTTTGGCACGCAGGCCCAACAAGTATCTCAAAAGAGTTAATCAAAACAGTAAATATTCATGGCAGTTCACGTAAGAGAATGAAGCATGTTATAGCATAAAACCCCATCCCGTTACGTATCAGAGCGACCTAGACGACACAGTGAAGGCAAGGCCACTCACGACGGCAACTGCACACTAAGCACGATCACCTGCAAGTTACCCATACGAAGGGCAACATTTTCAAGCAGAAGGGGTGAGATTTCATAATAAAATAACATTAATCAATGTAATTGCGAATCATAAATTAACATCATAATCATTCCATTATTAACTTTGCATAAATGCTAAACAGTTATCACGTAATCATATATCCAATTCATTATGAACAACGTAACATAATCAATAAACACTTATCACGTAATCACATATTCATTCATTATCAACAAGGCATCTTAATCATGACAATGTGACAATGCTCCTAGACTCCTTATATGCATGTGGTACCAATCGTCATCATAAGTATTAATATACTTTAATCGTGCGGAGGACAAAGCTCCTATAAAACGTGCGGAGGACAAAGCTCCTAATATTCGTGGTGAGGACTAAGCTCAATGATATGCTATGCATGGACACATATGAACAAAACATCGTAATCAACTTATCAACATGCATCCAATAATTTGGAGCTAAACTTCATCATATAATTATGCACTTAGTTAAATAACGGAAGCAGCATAAACAGGTCACATAACAAGATGATATCATTATATCAAAGCACATAATTTGTATCATTATCACATCTTCTTATCTTGCATGAATATACAATACAATAGTTCATATTCAATTAATATTAATATAACTTAAACAACTCTACAGTCTGCATTAAACGACATCACTAGGTTTCATTACCAGTTAGGGGTTCACTCTTGATCAACAAGTGCGACACAGATCGCATAAACACATAAACAAGTTCATCCTGGTTGTACTCGCGAGGCGAGAGTACTTACTCGCCATGGCGAGTACCACTCAACTCCCAAACTAAGGTTGTTCTGGGTTCCCTCTGATCCTACATTCATTCCTAATCAATACTAGGTATGTTCAGGTACTCAAAGGCATACAAGATTCAACTAAAAAGGTCGAAACACGAAATATGACATGCACTCTGCCTAAGCTCGCGAGGCGAGGAAGGGTTGCTCGCCATGGCGAGTTGCACCAAACAACTCGCGAGGCGAAGGGAAGGGGCTCGCGTGGCGAGCGATGAAGTTCATCACTCGCGAGGCGAGGATCATCACTCGCCGTGGCGAGCGATGAACAGAAGCACGGGCAGACTAGGGTTTTTCTCAAAAATCCATCACACAACATGGTTCAAAGCGTGGTTTTGATTCCAGAATTCATCCTAAACATATTCTAAGGTTAAAGGACGGTTCTTTCATCAATCTAACAAGTTTTACCGTTTGATCATCAATTTTTAGGGTTTTGACCTAATTCCAAAACTTCTCTAAATCAATCCTAACTTTGTCAACTAATCATCAGAATTACAGTAAATAACATTATTGAATTATTAGTCTCACCCTTACCTTGAATGAAGAAATCGCAGCCCTCACTCTAGGTTCCTCTTCTCTTGGCTTTTTCTTCCTTTTCTCCAAAAACAGTCGTACGTACTTTATGTTTTTCTAAACTAGGTCTAACCTTTTATATCTCCTCTTAAAATACTTATCTTATCTCACTTTCTCCCCCAACACTATCTAAAATATCAAAACAGCCCTCAACTAAATATTTTATATTATTTTCAAATCTTTATTCTATTTAACAATAAAATAAATCTCATATCATAATCAAATCCTCCAAAACTCATAACTTATCACGTCATCAATCAAATCATCATAAATCATCAAAACATACCAAAATCATGCATATATTATATAATTATAATATAATCACCTAAACTCGATTAAATAAACGATTAAACGAAAGTGGGCGTTACAGTACTCAAATACGTCACTAGTTCATGTCGTCACTAGTTCGATTAGGTTTTCTAATGACTTAAATATCGCACTAGTTCATGTCGAAATGATACAAAATTATAGTCACTTTTGATACTACATCACTTTATTGATGAAATCATTGAGAGAGATCGTTGCTACTAATTATAGTCCTACATCAATCAAGAGACTAATATTTACTACACCTACGAGTAGAGATTACCCAATTTACACATAAAAAATCTTATTAAAAAAGATAAGTTATTTATATGAGATTTCTTTTGGACCCTTGATAACTTCAATTACTATTATTAAGCATCAATCACAAGGAAGTGACTGAACCAACATGTCACTAACAAAGCTACATGGCATGTAATTTTACTGTTTAAATCACTTGAGAGTTTCAGTATTTAAACTCTAATAACCAAATTCTTTAACGAGTTATGACTTGAACAAAAGGACTAAACTTGACGAAATGTATTTATCCATCTCATCCTATATCTCAGGACCATAAGAAGCTATTTTGTAGGTTGTTATTAATTATGAAACTTGAAAGAGCCCAAATCTTAATGCTAATTTGTTTTGAGAATTTACCTTGCATCAAAAGATAATATATTAAACATTATAGATCTATACTTTCTATTTTTTTTTTTACCATTAATATCTGTGAACTCAGTCTCAGTTCTTACAACATCCGAACTTCGTTGTACAATAATATTAAAAGAGAAAAAAATATCAACTATTGCAATAGAAGTAACATTAAACTCTTACAATAGAGATAGTGATCACACAATGAACCAGGTGCCTTTTTGACAGCATCCGTACAATATTTCCCCACAATATGGAAAAAAATTATCAACCATTACAATGGAAGCCCAAGTTAAGCTATCAGGTTCGGTATAAAGTTATTTTATTCAAGGGCATACAAAAGTTATGAAAGAGGAACTCCATGTTAAGCTTATATCTTTCACCTATGTCAGATGCTTTGGTGTGGCTTTGACCAAGGGTCGTAATTTATTACCAAGAGTGCTAATAGGTGAACTAAATATCAAAGGTGTCTTCTCAGGTGGATCCAAATTCTGAACCTGAAGAAGCTGGAACAAGAAGGGGAAAAAGGAAAGATATGGATAATGCAGTTCTTGCTAAATGAACCAATGCCAATATTGTTACTATAAATGAATTGACTGAGCCAGAACAAGATCTTAGATATATCTAGACATTCTTATCAATGGATGGTAACATTGAGTCTTCAGAAGATGCCTTTGTCTTTGAAAATTACCATTATTTTCAATTCCCAAAAACAAAGGTAATTTTTGAAAACCCATGTGATCATTCATCAATAAGACAAGGCCACCATAGATATCTACGAGCTAGTTCTATCTAAGTGAATTTATTATTAGGAAGCATATTGACCTTGGTTCCTTAAGAAGGAACTGCACTATATATATATATATATATATATATCTTTCCTTTTTCCCGTCATGTCCGAGTCTCTCCAAGTTTAGAATTTGGATCCACCAGAGTCGCCGCCTTTGATTGTAGTTCACCTATCAACACTTTTAGTAATGAATCATTGTCTTGTTTAAAGCCACAAAAAAGCATATGACATAAATGCAAGATGTGAGCTTAACTTGGGTTTATTTTTCATTGCTATAATTTCCACTTGAATAGAAGAACTTTTTGTCGAACTTGATGGACCAACTTCACATATTAGTTGGAAATCACCGTCACACCGTAATGAAATTGAGACTTAACTTCTATCCATTCCCCTCTCAGATTTCTCTGGGAAATATAATTCATCGAACCATGGTTGATAAGTAAGTTCCTTCTCAATCTTCTCTAATAAGAATGGTTTTTCGGATCTTGAACTTCACAAAATCGGTTTGATAGTTCCCAGACCTGAAAAATAGAAGGAAATAAAAAAAATGTGTATGAAAGTGTATTTTAGAAATCAAGTAATAAAGTAAAGAATGTAAAAGGAAAAACCCTTACCACTTGTATGAATATATGAAGAAAAAACCCTTACCTTATGTCCTGTTCTTTCTAGCTCAAGCTCTAGAATGGAGATCTACAGATCCGCAAGGAGATTTCACAAGGATTTGAATTAAGCGCTTTAACAGAGAAAACCTTAATATTAGTGACAATCCATTAATTGGAGGAATATATATAAAAAAAATGGTGGAAATACTTTACCATTAAGATTACACGAAATTGGAGGAGATTGAAAAACTTAGAAATTGTTTAGATAAACAAGATGATGATATTGATGGTGAAGGTGGTATATGTTTGAGAGTGTGAGAGATGTGAGTGATAGGAGTTTGACGAAAAGTAAATTTTATAGAACCAATTTTATGAAAGAGAGAGGTAGATGAGGTGGTGTGACCAATGAGAAAGAGACAAATGTTGTCTTGGCCAATAGAAAAGTGGCATGTGTTGTCTTGACCAATGACAAAGAGGCTTCATTTGTCTTAGCCAATGAAAAGCAATGTGACTTGTCATAGACAATAAAAATAAAGGGGGTGTTGTCTTACCCAATGAGAACAAGACGTGTGGCATGAGAGAAAAACTTAGGAGGGAAATGAAATCCAAAATTCAAAAACGGCATTCAAATGAGGTTGCAATGATCTTTCATTAAAGTTATGAAATACAAAAATAAAAAAAAATAAAAAGGGTCTAATGCCTTGTATGAAAAGATGGAGGATGTCCAAGTTCATGATTAACTATTACATAGTCTTCTAATTATTAATGTTTTTCATAATAATTTTTTTTTATAATATTAATTGAAGTATGTTATTATTATTAGAATTAAGAGTCTCCATTTAAGTATTTTTTAATGCTTCATATAGGTATAGTCATAAGAAAAAGTCAAATGTATCTGATCTAAATTTTGACCAAATAGATTTCACTTAATTTTTTTACTTAAATTTAAGGATATTTTATATAAAGGTTTGACTACAATTTTTTCAAATATATTGTGTGTTTTAATATTATACTAGTAATTTAAGGATGTTATTATTTTGTGAATTCATGAATTTCCATTTGTTTCATATTTAATACAAGAAAAACTCAATTGCGTATTTGATACTAGTTTAGACGAAAAACATTCGACTTTTTTTTTCTACTTCTATTTAAAATTGAAGGGGTATTTATTATTATTAAAAAAATTGTTAGAAATCCAATTTTTAAGAGCAACATTTATTTTTAGCTTACCATACTATTGGTACGAAGTTTCCACTCCAATTCAACTATAAAATATTAATTTCTATGCACCAATTACTAAAATTTTTTCAAATATGTGTTCAATAAAGTCATAATATTGTGTCAAGTTTTACTTTCATATGACATCTGTATGAATGTCTGCATATACGTATGACATTAAAATTTCATGTATAATTAATATACTTTAAATGATCTCACATTAGATGTGGAGGAGTTATGGTTCATAAATTTCAGATCTCTTCGTGAAATGTTCTATGTTCAAACCCACCCATTGAAATGCAACACTGATGGAACAATTGAGAGAGAACGTTGCTATTAATTATAGTCCTACATCAATCAAGAGACTAATAATATTTACTACACCTCTTTGTAGAGATTACCCAATTTACACATAAAATCATATTTAAAAGAGGAAATTATTGATGAGTTTCTTAGAGTTTACAACATTGTAAGCCCTCAAAAAAATTTCTTCAATGTAGTTTTCAAAACATTTTTAATCAACATTTCTTGATTATAGGGACTAAACACTCTTGTTAAAAAATCTGTGACTTTGTAACTTAGAATCGTAAACTTGTAATTTCGACAACTTTGTCATTTGCCATCATTAATAATTTCATCCTTAAATAAAGAATTTATTGTACATGAGATTTTTTGAAAATATTGTGTATAATGTGTAAGTTTTTTCATATGCCTTTCGAAGTTATGATTGCACATGAGATTTGTGATCGCAAACATTATATATTTTCACAAATTTGTCTTCAAATCCCAATAATTTACAAACCGTCACTACTTGAATTTCCATTGAATTGAAGAGTTTGAATAACTTGGTTAAAATTATTATTGCAAGAAACACATTTCAACTAGAAGCTATGACAAAGTTCAAGAGCTGCACTATCTATATCTTTTGTTCTTCCCTGTTTTGTCTGAGTCTCTCAAGGTTCATAATTCGGATCCACCAAAGCCGCTGCCACCTATGATTGGAGTTCACCTATCAACACTCTTAGTAATGTATTATGGTTATTGGTCAAAGATGCGAGTTTATCTTGGACTTCCTTTTTCATAGCTTCTGTTTCCACTTGAATAAAATATTTTTTTGTGGAACTTGATGGAGAAAATTCATATATTATTTGACAATCACCATCACCCTTTACTGAACTTAAAACTAGGCTTCCATCCATTCCCATTTCAGAATTCTAAAGGAAAATTTGAAAAATCTAATTCATTGAACAATGGTTGATATTAAGCCCTACAATCTTAAGAAAAGTTGGTAGTTTAATTGAAATGCACATTTCGTCTATGCCTATTAATTAACTATCTTTAATGTATAAATGTGTTTAATATTAACTTTCAGTCCTCTATGATAAATTAGTAGTATTACTATTGATTGCGTACAATCGCAACCCCGTGACAATACATGGTTAATGACATCTGGACTATTCTATCAAAATCAGACTTTTCAAATTTTAATTTTGGTGTTTTAGATATATAAAAGCCAAACTTTGCCTTGAAATGTAGACTGTCTGATCTCGATATGACGGTCTAGATGTGTAGCTCCACTCACACAATTTATATTAAAAAGCAGTTTCCCAAAGTAGGCTTATAAGATGCCATAAACTATAATGCAAGTATTAAGTAACAACTATCCTAAGAGCATCTCCAATGATGCCATAAGCTTCATTTGAGAATCTGAAGCCCATTTAAATAATTGATAGTTACCAAAAAACTTGAACTTTTACTTGTACTTTAGTATTTTTAAGAGGTACTTTGGTACTGTAATTGTACTTATTGGCTTATGTTTTTTCATGTGGCTATTGTTGTGTTTCTGTTTCTGTAGATTTCAATTAATATTAACAAGACATTGAGACAATCTTGTTCTATTTCTGTTGGAATTGGTATCTATGGTCATGTTAGCTAGAGAAAGTTGTCTTCATTGGACGTAGAATAGAAATTCAAGGGCTGCAGTTATGGTGCATAAGGAAATTCTTATGCACCCTGCATAAATTCATAAATGGTTTATGTGAGTTGTACTCCAAAATCATTGGATGTACTTAATGGTTTCCAGCACCCTCCATAAAATTATAGTATGTTTTGTATAAAATTATGCCAAAACCATTTTACTGTGAAAATGGTTTCTGTGAGTTGTACTCCAAAATTATTTCTGGATTTATGCAGGGTAGGGTGCATAACGATTTCCTTATGCACCATAACCGCACCCAAATTCAAGTGCAAACTTTGAAACATATTTGTGGATAAATGATGTAGTTATTTCATCTAGGAAATTCATCCAGAATAATGATAGTGCAGGTCTTGAATTAGGAAATGAGTTGATGAACAAATCAATAATTAATAATTATATGTAGATTTTCAAAGCTTGATGGCTATATAAATATCAAGTATTGGTTAAATTATTCCCCTCATAGAAATTTTGCATTGTAACTACTGTTTTTACTTTGTGCAATTTTTTTGGGTACCAACACACTTTACAATTGATTGAAATTTATATGGATCCCTTTGTATGTGTTGAACCTAGAAATTTTTTTCTAATATGTTTCTTTACCATTATTCTTTTCCCTTCTTCAGGTTTTCATGGCTGAATTTTTAGTGTGTTATGTTACAAAAAACTTTACAAAAACACATCAATAGTTCTTGGCAGAGATTTTCTGCTCAAGACCGCGACAAAATTAGCTGAGAAGAAACTAAGATCATTAGATTCTGAACTATCAACTTTAAAGTTAATCACTTCGTCTTGTCCCAAGACTTTTGCTTGAGGATTGTGGACCGTCAATATGTAATTAAGGGCACAACGCCCTCTAAAAAGGCCTAAACGACCGTAGGCGTATCCTCCTAATTGTACACTACAAGAAACTTGACATTTAGTGACAGCCAAAAACCGTAGGTAAATATCCTTTTACCGTAGGTTTATGCCAAATTACCTATACCTACGGCAATTTTTTTCGTGGTGGATACTGGTGTGATACCTACGGATTTGAGCCGTCGCTACAGCCTATAGTTACGGAATCTATAGCCGTTGGAGAAAACAATTATTTTTTACCTACGGATTTTGGGCATAGGTATAGAACTTAATCAGAATTACAAAAACTTTTTACCTACAGATTTGGACGTAGGTATAGAACTGCAAATGGTTTTTACCTACAAACATTTCCGTCACTAAATCCTTGCCGAGACCTATCATTTGTTGGTATAAATTTGTTACCGTACACATTTCATTGCAATTAATGTACACATCACATTCTTGATGCTATATCATTTGAAAATTTTATTTTATGAAATTAATCAAATTACAAACTAGGCAATTAAATGGATATATTTTGAAATCAAAAACAGATTCCATACCATATATATTGAAGATTAAAACCAATTCTTTCAAACATAGAAATTAACAAAAGCTAAATCATGTCAATCCTATTGTACTTTAGAGCATCAACCAAAACAAGACAAATCCATATTCGGGATACAAAGCCTTATATATAACTATGTCAATAGAGAAAAGAACCAAACCAATGTCCAGCCTAGTTTCCAATTTCAAATTTCCATCTTCAAGTCTCCATATTAGCCTCCTCATCTTCACCTACAAGAAATAAAAAGAAAAGATGAATAATAACACAATTCAACATTGAGAATATCACTCCTAAAAAACAAAGAAAATATTAACAACTTTAGTGATATTTAATTGGATGCCATTTTCATTAATCTTCATTATTGCTTGGACTAGGGTAATTCAAAGGGTTAGGAAAACTAGAAGCATCAGTAACCTATATCACAAAAAATTGAAAATTGCAGATAAAGATTAGTATTAAATCAAGAGTATTGCTAAATGGTTCGAACCACCACATGCGAAATTCAACGAATTGTGTAACTCAAACACAAAACCAACATTGTTTTCATAAACAGGTAATTATATAAATCCCATGTTCTCTTAAATCAATGAAGCAACTTGTATTTTTATATGAAGATTAGAAAATTCAAAAGTACCTGTCTAGAAACTTGCATTATCTCATTCACATCTTCTCCAGAAAATCAACTTTGAATCAAAGTCATGACATTTGCTAACAAGCCCTCCATAGTCTTAACTCTATCACGCAGCTCTTCATTTTCAGACAAATCAACCTTTGATTTTTTAGATTTAGGTAACTTTCCCATACATCGCACGCGCCCCTTCTTTGTAGCTCCTTGTACTTTAGAAAATATGTCATCCTTCCAAGACATAGAACCCTGATTGTTTTGAGTTGATTGAGATGTTCCATCTTCATTACTATCTTTTTTAGTTCTTCCTGAAACCCAAAACATAATTAAAAACAGTTGGCAATCAAGCATGAAAAGGCACGAGAGTTTCTTGGCGCTGCTATTAATACACAAGCAGTTGGCAAAACATAGTGACAAAAATATTTACTCAAGCATTTAATTTGTTGATCTTGTTGCTAACATGCTAAAGCACCTAAACTATATTTTATAAGCCACACAACAAACAATACTCTACTCACTCATGGTTTTCCATATCTCACCAAATCATAATTACTACAAGAAATCAAACAACAGCAAGATATCAAACTTTCAAATGGTATAACAGGGATTCGATTCAAAATTCAGAAAAACAGAGAATCATTATGCGTTCCAAAAATGTTAGATGCTTACAATCATTCTTGCAGCTTTTTCATTGACAATTGACCCATCTTTACGTGTGCGAGTTTCAATGTAAATATCTTGACGTCCAGGCATCACTCCTTTTCCCTTTTTCATCTAAAAACTAAACAAACAGGTTATATGTTTATTGTTTTTAAATACAACTCATCCAATGAAAAATACAAAAATCAAACCTTTTCATCAATAAATTTTGGGAGACTTTTTGTCCCCATACAATGGACATCCTGATACTTGGCACGATTTTGTTTATTGATTGTGCTCGCTTTCTACAATTGGTATAAAATATTAGTCATAATAATATGCATTTTAGTGTATTACGTATAATATGTATGACTTAGACTTACTTTTGCTTCATCAGAGAACCAATATTCAACCAATCCAGGATATTGAACTTCGTCAATCCTAGCATCACGTAACTCAATTCCAGATACAATTTCATCTACTGTTTTACTTGGGTCAAATCCAGTTGCCTTTAAATCACCCTTCCATTGTCTCCATTTTTCATTCAAATCAGATTTTATCATTTCTCGCAATTCATCGGTTATTGGAGGAACAAACTCAAATCGTTTCTACACATTGAGAGATGTTAAATAAAAAATGTAAGTTATATTACAAATTCTGATACACAAATAATTAAAAAACTTGCAAACTTAATACCTCTATTTGTTTCAGCATCGCTTTTTTATTATCTGAGGGCATATCTTTCCAAGTTTTGATGTTGATGGGTGCATATTGAGACCTTCTAACAATACTACCTAAGTAACGAGTAAAAGCTGTCCCTTCATCACCAATTGGTCGTCCAAAGTTATCCAACTTAACAATTATGAAATCATCCTCCATTTCCCATATATCTAACATTCTTGTTGGACCTCTACGTCGTTTAGGTCCTACATCCACAAGTAAAAGGAAAGACATAATAACATAAAAACAAATTCAAAGAATTAACATAAACAAACAAAATAGAAAATGGTATATAATATTTATACCTTCCACAATACGTTCTTCTTCTTCAGCTTCTATGTTAGAAGGAATGGAGTGAGATTCTACAGACTCAGGCATGACACTTTCTGTATGACTAGGACTAGAACCAGTTTCTGCACCATTACTTCCTTGCACATTGGTTGAGTTTGAATTAGTGGGAATGGACTGTCTTCCTTCATTACTATTTTCTCGATGCCCAATACTCAATTTCCTTCTTTTAGCCATTGCTGCTCTAAATATGAAAATATTTTTAAAATAATCTCAACTCAATATATTAGCACACAAAGTAATATTAAGATGTCCATAAAGCATCATAACTAAGTAACTGTAATATGAGTTACAAACAGGGAAGAACAAATGCAGCTCAGTTTCAACACTAACACCTAGCATCTCTACCTCTCTCATTAATTGTTTCAACTTTCTGTTAACATTCAAACTATATGCGTCATTTGATTCACACCTAGTTCCAAATGGTATAACATAAATAAATGACATGTAAATTAAAAGTAATGTGGGGCTAAATATAGCAAATGAAAATTCATGAAAATATGTGAATGAGTTACAACTGTTGATTTGGCCATAATTGCTTCAGTCTCGCTACTTCGCTGTTTGTCTTTTTAACCATTTTTTTTTACATATGTCTTTAGTTCATCATTGTCATTACTTTTCACAGAACCTCTCTTTATATTTTCTTAAATGGAAAACTAAGTTAAATCAAGATCTTCGATGACTTATGAGGATAAGCTAAAAACAGCTTACGAACATGTCATAAGCTGTTTTTAGAAGTTTTTGCCAAACAACAGTCTTACAAAACTATTAGTTCTTGCCAAAATCAAGTTATATTGCTTTTGCATAAACTATTAGCTATTTTAATAGCCTATCTTCGATGACTTATGAGAATAACCTGAAAACAACTTATGAACATGTCATAAGCTGTTTTGATAAGTTCTTGCCAAATAACAGTCTCACAACACTTATGCCAGTATATAAGAGCAAATACATCAACCCAAACACTCCCCAAACCTACTAAAAATAAAATAACTTTTCATTAAAATAATTGTTGCTACTGTGTAAAAATAAACAAATCAAAACAAATCAAAAAATCAACACAAATCAAAAAATAAACCTACTAACTTTCCTTGAAAGATAATTGTTACTATCATACTAAAAACATAATCAAAACAAATCAAAAAATCAAGTGAAAATAGTGAAAACCTAATAACCGAATTTTGTCCTTTGATGACTTATAGAAAGTAAAAACAGAAGAAACGTGAAAATTGATGGCTTACAGGATCTCATTTGCTTTGAGACAGAGGGATTTGACTTCAGATTCTTTCAGTTGATCTTCAAGGAATTCGATTTGGGTGTGAAAAGTGTTGCAATTTGGGAACGGGGAAGAACAAGAGAGGATGAGGTTTCAATCAGGGAAGAAAAGGTGAGGTTTTGATTTGGCCATTTCAGGATTTGGAAGAGTGAGATTTTGATTTGGATTCTGAAATGGGTGAAGAATGAAATGGGTGAAGAATGAAACCGTGTTCTGGAATGGGAAGAGTTGGGTTTTTTTTTTGTTTTTATTAGAGTTTTTTTTTTATATATTTTCAATTTAGAGGTGGGAAAAATTGAAAAAAGCGGGATCTTTCCCGGTCTATAGTTTTCATTTGGCGCGCTCTCTTGTATTACTTTTTATATCTTTTTTTTAAGATACCTATACCTACGGCCACTTCCGTAGGTAAAACATATCAATACCTACAGATTTTCGTCCGTCACTATAAACCTCCGTAGGTATATGGCAATTTTCTTGTAGTGGTAGGTGAAAGCCACACCAAATATCTGCTATAGATTTACATGATCATCTAAATGCTACATCCAGTATTTACCTCATGTAAGTCTTGATATGTCATAATTTTGTCTTGTCAGTGGCGGAGATTGATCGATATCCATAATCTAGTTTTTCTAATAACATTTATAGAGTGAAAAGTAAACTAGTCCTCGAAATCATAAGCATCAATCAAATTTTTTTATCCCTATTGTTAGAGGCTATGTTGTGATATGTTACATGTCATGATTCACATTGATCCCATATCAATGTTAGCTCAAGGACAAAATTTTGAGTGATCACAATTGTTCAAATATATATAACATACAGACTGTAGTCATCCTAGATTTCCCCTCATCACTATCACCCTAGGATAAGTGATTATACTGATATGTCTCATACATTTGTATTATGTACCAGTTTTCATGATGATTGTACATAGACTATGTTCTATTATATTATGTACTTTTTAGGTAGTAATTTAATTTAGACAATATTTGTGTAGTAATTTAATGTTTTCAGTACTAAGTTTAGTGCTCCTATAAATATTCTAGACAAACTTATTTTGGGCATTAAACCAAATATCCAGTATATATTAAGTATTATTAGTCGTCAACTATGAAATATATATCATTAATAATATAAAAACTAAATAAAAATTGAATAAATAAATTTATTTACATTATAGAAACTAGCGGAAAGATGGGCACTAACGCATGTAATTATTTTTATTATGTTTGTTTGTATAATTTTGATTAAATTTTTTAAATATTAATGGAAACTATTGATATATTGATTTATAAACAAAATATTGTCAAGACATGACAAAATCATTTTTGAACTCAACATATTTTAGTTTGCCTGCATAATTCATCAACATATATATTCATATAATAATTCATCAATCATGAACACCATCATATAACATCATATTCATCAACATATACATTTATATAATAATTCAGCAATCATGAACAACATCATATAACATCATATTCATTAACATATACATTCATATAATAATTCATCAATTAAAGATATTCACGTCAAACCAAGATAGATTCATCACAACATAGGTTAAATACTCTTAAACACCTTAATTGAACTCATAGTACACAAGCTTTAAAGTTTGGAGACAATCCATAAGTTTTGGGTTGACCTAGAAATAGTTATGCGGAATTTTCATAAAATTTCACTAAGACCTCCATGGAGTATTTTCATCATAACTCAAAAACCAAAAATCATTTTCAAGTCAAACCAACGCCACTGGAAAGCTAACACAATTATCTACAACTTTCATGTTTACACCAAAACCCAATTCAAAGTGAAAAGGGGTGACAAATAGTGAAATATGAAGGATCTGGTTCACAAAAAATTGTGTCACGTTTTTATGCCCAGAACCAATGAACTTTCGGCCAACAAAATTGTGCCATGCTTGCAAAATCGTGACACGTTTTGACAGCATCAGGTCTAGAAATCAGCTTTTCCAAAAGTGCGATTTTCACCATTTCGCGCGTAAAATTCAAACCGTTAATCGGATTTTGATGTCGTTTTCGCATACACGCTCCTGACACTTGGCTCTATCATAATCTACAGAAATTTCGAGTCTCAACTGTAACGCTCTAATCTTTATTTTATTATTTTTGATTATGTGGAGTCTTATATATGATTTTTGGTGATTTATGTGGTATGTTTATTTTATTATATGGTTTATTTTTATTAATAAATTAGAATAAGTGGGGAAGATAATTAATTAGAGTTTTGGGGGTTATGTTAGAATTTAATAGAATTAAGGGGGAGTAAATAGAATAGAGAGGAGTTAGGAAAGGAGTTAAGAAAGAAAGAAAAGTCAGAAAACGTTTTTACGTATAACTGTCAGTTTTTGGGAGAAAAGGAGAGAAGAGCAAGGAGAGCCAAGGTTGTCATTTTCTGTGCTGATTTTTCTGCAAAACTAAGGTAAGGGTGAGGTTTACCGCAATTGTATAGGTTCTGGATTCTGATTTTGTTTTTAACAGGTTTATGTGAGAATTGGGAGAAGTTAGGTTTTGTTAAATTAATGGGTTTTGAGAGTAGGGATTGTGTTTTTGATGTTAGAAATGAGTTCTGAGTGCATATAACCTTTCATTGCATATCTGTAAACTGATTTGGGGAGTGAATTGGAGGAAAATGGGATTTTTGGGAAAAACCTGCATTTTGCCCGTACAGAAGTTCATCGCTCGCCTCGCGAGTAGCCTTGCTCGCCAAGGCGAGTGAGAAACTTCATGGCTCGCCTCGCGAGTGAGACAACTCGCCATGGCGAGTACCCTTGAGAAAATCTGGATTTTTGGAGTGTTTTTATAAGCCGTAAGTTGGGTAGTTTTATGTATCTACATGATTTTAATGATGACTGGAGCAAGTTTTAGGTTAAAAAGATGAATAGGGAGCTTAGAATTGATGATTTAGTGAGAAAAATGTCAAAACTCCCGAGAGCACCATATTTCTGTTCGCCTCGAGTTCGCCTTGAACTCGCCATGGCGAGTACCCTTTTTCCTGAGCTCGCCATAGCGAGCAGATGTGCTCGCGAGGCGAGTTGTCCAGGATTTGTTGGATTATTTTCTGTTGTTGATGGTTGATTTATCTTGTTGATTAAGCATGACTTGTATGTTGGTGTATTGTTCTGGGTGTTCTAATTTGGTTGTGATGAATGGATGCTGGCTGGATGTATGCTTTTATTTAATTAAGTTATATATGAATGTTGTAAATTGGAGTGGTGAGTCATATACATATAAATGCATTGTTTGGATTGTATGTAGATATACACAGGTGGGTCAGTTGCATAAGCATAACAGTGGGAGAGCTTCGGCTCTGGAATGCCTTGTCGTTCAAAGTGGTGGAGCACTAGTTGCTCAAAGTGGTGTTAGTGGTGAGGAATTATGTCCTGAAAATGAATGCTTTAACCATTCTACAGCGGTGAGGGCTACGGTCCTGATTTTGGTACCACATGCATGGGTGTTGTTAGAGGAGTCTTAGTGGAGTGGTGATGAGTTGCATGAGTCGTTGAGTGGGTTACTAATTACCATTGTTGATGATATATGAAAATGATGATATTTATATATTGATGAATTATATGATAGGGTGTTAGATTCAAATGATGCATTCTTTATCTATATTATTGTTGTGAATCTCACCCCCTTCTGCTTGAAAATGTTGCCCTTCCTATGGATAACTTGCAGGTGATCTTGAGTAGTTGGTGGTGGCTCAAAGTGTCTAGGGCTCTGATACGTGGGATGGGATTTATTGTTTAATTTCTTTCCTATGTATCAATTTTGGAACATGCTGATGTAGCCCTTTTGTTAGTTGTTGAATTATTATGTTGAGGCCTTTGCGCCAAGATTTATTGTTGGATAATGGTGTTCAATGTTGAAGAATATTCCGCTGCAAATTAATGAAGTTTTAGGAAGGATGTTTATTAAATAGTTTATATTCTATTTAAGGAATTTTGAAAAGTTGTGTGACATGCCGTTTTGGTGATAAACTCTGATATTATATTTATTATTAAAGTGATTTTGGGAAACGGGGTGTTACATCAACCATCCCAAGAATCATTTTCCCAAACCTCAAATAATCCTTATTTTCAAGGGGAAGACCAAGGCTATATATTGAACCTAGGTTCTTAGTTTTTAGATGTACCAGTCAGTAGCACTTTAAGCTTATATCTGACCTAGTTTAAATATTTGCTTTGTGAGAGTGTGGTTGTACTAGGGCCATGGGGTGAGAGTGAGAGAAGTCTATGTGTTGTAAAAAAATTCACATAGTAATAATTCTTTGGTTGTCGGTTTAGACAACGGTTGCGTTTTTTCTCTGGTTTTGGAGTTTCCACGTTATATATTCTTGTGTTGTGATTGTGTTTATTTTTCTTCTTCAGCCCTGTTATTTCCTAACAATGGTGAACCTGAAAGAATGCAACATTAGCTTCCTAGACATTTTAAGGAAATTCAAAACCACATTAAAGAAGATAAAGACTATTACTGAAAAGAAAAAGGACGGACAAAAATAGAAAAACAAATATTAAACGTAAGCAAGTAATGAAAAAACATAAAAGTTCTTACAACAATTTCCTATTTGAACTTGAAATACTTACATTGTGTTTAAAGTTTCAACAGAGATGAATTCAGAAGGCTAAGCATTTTAGATAAATTCAATTCATAATATCAGTTAATTCCTTCGTTATATCTAAGTTTCAATCATAAATGGGATAATATGTATAAGTTTAGCCTCCATTCAATGTATGAAACATCCAACAGATATGTTCCAAAGTAGCGCGCGTGCACACACACCTCCTTAGATGTCCCCATTACCTGGTTTCTTCATAGCAGAATGACCCTTACCCCCTAAGAATATAATTTTATCTCATAAATTATCCACATTTATCCACTTCATTACATCAAAATCCGTCTTTTAAATATTCAAATGCTTCTCGGAACAAAATCAACAATAAAAAGTTGATCATTTGAAACAATCAACTTAAGAATTCTCTCCCAAAACCCATTCGAAAGCATTGCCCCAAAATAGTTATCTCAAACTCATCACTCATAATCACTTACGATTTCTCCTCGCCCTCACAAATAATCCAACAACAAGTCATTCACTTCCTATAGTACTCTATTGAGTGTTGGTTCAACACAACTTTATGGGATAACTCAACTCCTTCACCAACAACTGCCGATACTCAACTACCTTCACCAACAACTGCTTATACTGGAACTTATCAATCCTTTCGTCCCTCATAAGGTCCCTATCAATCTTCTGGTCCCTCAACTAATCCTTCAGGTAGTAGTCAAAAGGAACACTCATTACTTGAAATGCCTGATCGACACTGATCGGCAGGAATGTCAGCATTACTTGAAAACAAGGGAGTGAAATGAGAGTTCCTTCTAACTACTACCTGATGGCCTGGTTGAGGGACTAGAAGATTGATAACGACCAGAAGATTGATAAGGACCCGCTGAGGGAACAGGGTATTGATAAGGTCAAGTATAAGCAATTGTCGGTGAAGGTAGGGGAGTATAGGCAGTTGTTGGTGAAGGTAGTTGAGTTATCCCATAAAGTTGTGTTGAACCAACACTCAATGGAGTACTAGAAGGAAGTACATGACTTGCTGTTGGATTCTAGGTGAGGGTGAGGGTGAGGAGAATTGGTAAGTGATTATGAGTGATGGGTTTGAGAGAACTATTTGGGGAAGTGTTTGGGATCGATTTTGGGAGATAATACTTAAGTTAATGGTTTCAAATAACCAACTTTTTATTGTTGATTTTGTTCCTAAGAAGCATTTGAATATTTACAAGATGGATTTTGATGCAATTAAAAGGACTCAGGTAGATGATTTAGGAGATAAGGCTAATATACAAAAGTGATAAATAAAAATTAACAAAGTTTATTCCAAACATAATATACAAAATAAGTCTCTCTCCCTTCAAATTCAATTGCATCTATTTTCATCATTCATTCAAGCATTCATTCACGGTAAACACATTTCGCGTCATCCAAATAGAATGCAAAGTGTGAACAATGGCGGCAATAAAAATGTCTGAAACCTAAGAAGAGCAAGGAACCGGAACACAAGATAGAAGAGAGGATGCTGAAACTGCATTGATAGGGCGCCACAACTTCAAATTCAACCAACTCCAAATGTCAACCGCAAATGGGAATCCAAAAAACAAGTGCGCAGAGCATTCATCCTGAGACATACAAAGAGAGCAAACAGAAACAATATAACAACCTCTACGCTTCAAATTTTCATCTGTTGGCAACTTGTAATGCATCAGGCGCCAAAAGATAAAGGAATGCGAGGGAGGAATACAAGGCTTTCAGATTGTCGCAACCCCAATCAATAGGAAGTGGAGGAGGATATAAAAATCTGAAAGCATCCTTGGCCGACAACAAACCGTCAGTGAATGAGCCTAGACAAACTGATCAGGAAAAGACACGGAGGATCGTGATCTCAGATACCTGTGTGGCAACAGTACACTACTACACATATGACCTTTTGCAACATCTTATATGTGACATTTTTAAAAAGTGTTACATCACTACAACAATTATTTTCAATATTATAAAAATAACATTTAAACTACAGTTTTATTTCACCCAAAAAAGGTTTTTAATACTATTTAATTAGTTTAACTTTTATAGATTTATAGAACTTTATTTTTCATTTCAGATATCTCTCTCAGAGAATCACTTTTCTCAGAAGGGCTTTATCCCAAAATCGCTTAGTCAAAATTGCTTAATCAAAATCTCTTCATGACATCTCCTCATCAGTTTCAATTCAATCACTCTCACATCTTCATCACAATCGCTCCTCTTCGCAATCCCTTCATTGAATTGTTCTAATTATTGTACGTAGAATTATCCCGCACGAACGCAGGAAGCTTAATCTGACCATTACGAATAGCCATGTGAACTGTCTCAAACAAAACTCCACCGAAATCTGCAAAGTATCAACTAAGGGAGCACCTAACTAGTTGTCCGTCCAAAAATTAATCTTCTCCCCATTACCGACAATCCAAACTGAATTATCCAGCACCATGCCAACCATAGATTTCATGCCCAACCAAACCGACGATCTGAAATAATGAGTAATAGGCCGCCAATAAGAGAAATACCGAGAACGAAGGAGACATTCCCATTGGGAGTCCTCTGTCCTCATGTATGCAATTCAAACTAAATTTCATGTGCCTCATATTACATCTTGTCAAGATTTTACCCTAAAAGAAAAGCAAGCGAGAATATTCTATATACTTACGTGTACATATGTATATGCATTTATATGTCATGCAATCATTCCTAGATACAAACTAAATTCCATCCTTCCAAGACCTTAATTACCCTAAAAGAAAAGCAAGAGAGAAACTAGTGTGTGTGTATTGATACATACTGATCTCATCTTTCTCATTTTTCCTTCTAGCACATGATTATCTATAGAAATTGAGAATGAAACATATGATTTCATTAACTTTGGGTTAATAGTGTTTTTCACACCTGTAATATATGTCATTTTCTGTTTTCTCCCTATAAAATTTTCGGTTTGATTTGCACCCTTGTAAAAAATTTATTTTCCGGAAAACACCCCCTAATAGGCCATTTTCAGATTTTTTTTTTTTCAAGAAATTTTGGTTTTTAAATGGCCTATTAAGGGTGTTTTCCGAAAAATAAAAATTTTATGAGGATGAAAATCAAACCGAAATTTTATAGGAGCGAAAACTGAGGGAGTATCAATTTAAAAAATCTAGCATCACATTTTGAAATAAATTGTTTTGCACACTACCATTTATAAGAGTTACAACGAAATCCTTTAAATAATCTCTACGATATATATTGTTAATCTCTTTCAAACTCATGATTTATAGATTAGTTTTTTTATTTGATGATGATGACCAAATGAATATATTGGATTGCCATATTCTCCTTCATATGTGACATGTAGAGGTCTAAGGTCATTAACTGGTGTTAACTATGCATATGGGTCATGTGGAATTTTGACATAAAGTGCACATATGCTTGTAAGACTTTTGCTTCCCCTTTTTGGTTTCCCTATTATTGTAATGCTTGAATATTTATGCTTGTAAGATTTTCTTTCTCTATTTTTGCTTCCTTACTTCATATCTTGCTATGCTTTTAATATTATAGCTGACTTTTTTCATTTTTATGTTATTTTGTTTCATAATTTTTATTACTCACCATTTTCCACAAGCCTATGAAAGTTGGACAAATAATGACGATGACACTAATTATTCTTTATGGTTTGAGAAAAAAAACTAACAAAAGAATTAATATACTAACATTCATGATTAAAAAATATATATTTTTTTAAAATAGTTTCATATGAGATTTGAACTTCTTATCGTGAAGTGACAAAGTCAAGTTCTAACAATTAATCTTACACCTCATGGATTATAATCATCAAAATGGTGAATGAGGTGCAACATTGGGTACTTTTTGTGACAAATATATTTAGTTGATTACATATGATTATGGTTAAGTATATAGGGTCGATAGGCTTCGTGCATATAAACAAACAAACAAACAATTATTTCCTTAAAAAAAAAAAAACAAACAATTATTGTTTATGTTCAAGACTTTGGCAATCCCACAATCATTAATTGATATTATTTAATTTCTACACAAATTTATTTTGGAAATAACATAACAAATATCCATATCCAGTATATATAATTATTATTAGTCACCAACTATGAAATATAATCATTCCCTAAAAAAAATGAAATATATATCATTAATGAGATAAATTTTTTGAATAAATTAATTAATTTATTTACTTAACATGTTTAGAAGGGCAGTTAAGAGTGATTTGGCCAGCAATGTTAGATATCCAACTGAATTATGTGACCATCTAAGGAAATCAATATTTATAATTTCTGCAGGAAGCAATGATTCATAAACAATATCTTCCACCTCGGTTTTGTGGCAGTAACAAGCACTACAACTACGCCTTTTGTTGAACACCTCATAGAAATTTTTTCTCAAAAACTTAAAATTTGAAACTCATCTCTTATACAAAGATTTAAATTGCATTAGCCTAATGCAATTACAAACTTTGTACAATAGGTGAGTTTGTACTTTAAGTTGTTGCGAAAAAATTTCTATGAGGTGTTCAACAAAAGGCGCATGTTAGTAGTGCTTGTAACTGTCACAAAACCGAGGTTGAAGATGGTTGTTTATAGAATCATTCCTTCCTGCATAAATTATAAATATTGATTTCCTTAGATGGTCAGATAACTCAGTTAGATATCTAACATTGCTGACCAAACCACTCTTAATTGTCCTTACGATGAGGTTAAATTGTTTTGTCAAAGTTACTCAGTTGCTCTGCAAAATCGCGAAATTTATGTTAAGTAAATAAACTTTATTCAATTTTTATCTTTTTTTATAAATTAATTTAAGTTTGTTATTATTATGAGAATTGAGAGTTTTCATTTAATTATTATTTAGTAATTCAACTAGTATTAGTCATCAGATAAAGTCAAATGTATTTGGTCCAACTTTAAACCAAATATATTTGATTTTTTTTATTAAAAATTAAGTAAATTTTTATATTTAAAATATAATAAATACTTTTATTCATGTGTGTGTGTGTGTGTGTGAATATTTGTTTTTTTTTTATAATGTTATTTTATGGAAGATATTATTTTGAGCATTGAAGGGTTTGTTTGTTAGTTAATACTTCATCCAATTGTAGTCATAAGAGAATGTCAAATGCATTTGAGCCAAATTTAGACAAAATACATTTGAATTTTTTTTTACTTAAATTTAAAATTGAGGGAGTATTTATTATTATTAAAAGATATTACAAACCTAGTTTTTTAAAAGATTAATTTCTATACACTAATAGTGTAAATTTTTTCTACATATGTATGTATTCAATTAAGTCATAATGTTATGTGAAATTTTAGTTCATGAAATATCTCAATGAATATCATAATTTTCTAGGGTTTTTTATTTTTCAGAAGTACAAAGTCATAAAACATGGTTGAAAAAATCAAATTATTATTAATTAAAATGACACTAATGAACACCATGTGATAATTTGCAGCAGCATCAATCCAAAAACAAACAACAAGCTACCTCGTGACATCTTTAAAAAAAATAAATCAATATTTGAACTATGAAAACTGAGTTGTATAACTCATTTTCTTTTCATAACTAAATCAAGGAAAGCAAATACAAAATTCTAGTTTTATTTATGACATCTACA
>NW_024340380.1:0-34091 GCF_003473485.1 Medicago truncatula
CAAACGCCTGCGTCATTATTTGGTGAATCATACAACTTGGTTGATATCCAGAATGGATCCGATAAAGTATATCTTTGAGAAAGCTGTTGTTACTGGGAAGATTGCACGCTGGCAGATGCTTTTGTCTGAATATGATATTGTGTTCAAAACTCAAAAGGCAATCAAAGGTAGCATTCTTGCCGATCATCTTGCTTATCAACCTCTTGATGATTACCAACCAATTGAATTCGATTTCCCTGATGAAGAGATCATGTATTTGAAATCCAAAGACTGCGACGAACCGTTGATTAATGAAGGTCCAGATCCCAATAGCAAGTGGGGTTTAGTCTTTGATGGTGCTGTCAATGCTTATGGCAAAGGAATTGGGGCAGTCATTGTATCCCCGCAAGGGCATCACATTCCTTTTACCGCCCGTATTCTGTTCGAATGTACAAACAATATGGCTGAGTATGAAGCATGTATCTTCGGGATCGAGGAAGCAATTGACATGAGAATCAAACACCTCGACATCTATGGAGATTCTGCGCTCGTCATCAATCAGATAAAGGGTGAATGGGAGACCCACCATGCTAAGTTGATTCCTTATCGTGATTATGCGAGACGTCTTCTGACGTATTTTACAAAGGTTGAGCTGCATCATATTCCTCGTGATGAGAACCAAATGGCTGATGCTCTTGCTACTCTATCCTCCATGTTTCGAGTAAACCATTGGAATGATGTGCCAATAATCAAAGTGCAACGCCTTGAAAGACCTTCACATGTGTTTGCTATTGGGGATGTGATCGATCAGGCTGGTGAAAATGGGGTTGACTATAAACCCTGGTACTACGACATCAAACAGTTCTTGCTGAGCCGTGAGTATCCGCCGGGTGCTTCCAAACAAGATAAGAAGACCCTGAGAAGATTGGCCAGTAGATTCCTGTTAGATGGAGATATTCTGTACAAGAGGAACTATGACATGGTATTGTTAAGATGTGTTGATGAACATGAGGCGGAGCAGTTAATGCATGATGTACATGACGGTACCTTCGGGACCCATGCTACAGGGCATATTATGTCAAGAAAGTTGCTACGGGCAGGTTACTACTGGATGACTATGGAGCATGATTGCTACCAGTACGCCAGAAAATGCCACAAATGTCAAATCTATGCTGATAAGATTCATGTGCCTCCGCACGCTCTCAATGTTATGTCATCCCCATGGCCGTTCTCGATGTGGGGCATCGACATGATTGGAAGGATTGAACCGAAGGCTTCAAATGGTCATCGTTTCATCTTAGTGGCAATTGACTACTTCACCAAGTGGGTTGAAGCAGCATCTTATACCAATGTGACCAAGCAAGTGGTAGCTAAGTTCATCAAGAATAACATCATCTGTCGATATGGTGTTCCCAGCAAGATTATTACCGACAATGGTACCAACCTGAACAATAATGTGGTGCAAGCTCTTTGTGAAGAATTCAAAATTGAGCATCATAACTCTTCTCCCTATAGACCTCAGATGAATGGTGCAGTTGAGGCCGCCAACAAGAATATCAAGAGAATTGTCCAGAAGATGGTAACCACTTACAAGGACTGGCATGAGATGTTACCCTATGCTCTGCATGGCTACCGTACTACTGTGCGCAGTTCAACCGGGGCAACCCCTTTCTCTCTTGTATATGGTATGGAAGCAGTCCTTCCTTTGGAAGTGGAGATCCCATCTCTCCGTGTGATCATGGAAGCAAAGTTATCCGAGGCTGAATGGTGCCAAAGCCGGTATGATCAGTTGAATTTGATTGAGGAAAAACGTATGGATGCCATGGCTCGTGGACAGTCATATCAAGCAAGAATGAAGACTGCCTTTGACAAGAAAGTCCATCCTCGAGAATTCAAGGTAGGGGAACTTGTATTGAAAAGGAGGATAAGCCAGCAACCCGACCCAAGGGGCAAGTGGACGCCTAACTATGAAGGTCCTTATGTTGTCAAGAAGGCCTTCTCCGGTGGTGCTTTAATCCTTACACACATGGATGGTGTAGAGCTTCCAAATCCAGTGAATGCCGATATAGTCAAGAAATACTTTGCCTAAAAATGTGAAAAGAACAGCGTGGTAGGTCGAAAACCCGAAAGGGCGGCCTAGGCAAAAATGCGCTTCCCGGTGGATCGAAAACCCGAAAGGGCGGTCCAGGCAAAAATAAGGGACAAAAAAATATATGAAAAGCTCGCTGAGATTGTACACAACTCAGGCAAGAATGAGCGTCTCGATGAGCCGAAAACCCGGAAGGGCGGTTCATGCAAAAATGAGATTGAAACAAAAGGCAAGTAACTATATCTGGCTAACCACCGTCCCCTTGGGGCATCTGCAGCTGTTAATGACCATCTTCATCAAAAGCTCCTATGCTTGCGAATTCAAAGTTTCTAGGAAATGTCATGATTACTGTGTTCAATGTACCACCAACCAATAAAATTACCATTTTCCAAGCTTTGTAAATCCGTGGAGTCACGCCTTCGGCTGACCACCACTCTTATACATCTATTTGAGCTTGTGCTTTTGATTAAAACTCTATTTTCTTCTACTTTCAAAGCTATATACAAAACATTTTCTTTCTATTTTGATAATGACAATGCTTGAAACAAACATTTTTTGAAAATTGAAAACTTTTTGTCTATTTTGAAAAGCAAACCTGAGCAACAGGGTACATTCAAATGAAACATGCATGAGCGAGAGTATGTTGATGTCTATTTCAATATGTGTTACAAGCAGGTTCTCCTCCAGGATAGTCTGTGGTCGATGGCAAGAATGAAAAAAACAGAATGAAAATGCATGAAAGTGAATAGGCTCGCTAAGTTGAAAACCCGAAAGGGCGGCTTAGGCAAAAATGAGCACCCCGCTGGATTGACAACCCGAAAGGGCAGTTCAGGCAAAAATGGGGCAATAAAAATTTATCTCCCCGGTGGATCGAAAACCCGAAAAGGCGATCCAGGCAAAAATGGGATGCAAATGATGAAAATGAGAATATAACATGCAAAAAGCATTGACCACAGATGCAATGTCTACAACGCACCCAGCACTGAAATGCCCAGCACAACGGCGTTTTCCCCGGTGAGGTCTCTCAAGATTCTATCCCCAGCAAGTTGCATACCTACCTGCCCTCAGCCTTGGCTCCGATGCGTCTCCCAACGACGTCGTCTCCAAAGAGGATTTCCAAGAATGTGTAATATAGCATGAGCCACTATGTGCCCAATACTCTGATGTCTTGTCTTCCCCGTGAAGTCGTGCCTACAAAATGCCAACAGTCATGCATTACAAGCATTCATACATGCATAATCATGCATATTACGTGCCCATGCATTTAATAAAACTGTTATATCATCCATGCATATCGCATTTCCAATAACAATATCAGTCTCAATTCGATACTCATGTCAGGTTCTCTGTCAAAACCTTGTGAGCCAATAATATCGGTCAATTTCTGCCTTTCAATTCAAATCGACGTCAAGTCAATCTCAATCTATATTTTGTCAAAAAAAAAAAAAAACCAATCCCCAGTGAATATGTTTCTGTTTGGTCAAGTGGCTAGTTCAAGTCCAAGAACAGCTTGTACCTATCAATTTGCTTATGTTATCGGTCGAGTGCCCAGCTCAATCCAAGAGCAGCTTGTACCTGTCAATATGTTTCCGTTTGGTCAAGTGGCTAGCTCAATCCAAGAGCAGCTTGTACCTGTCTATCTATTTCTGTCCGGTGGAGTAACCAGTTCGCATCCAAGAACAAGCTCACACCTGTTTATTTGCCTTTGCTTTCGGTCGAGTGACCAGTTCGAATCCAAGAACAACTCGTACCTATCTACTTTTCCATGACCCCGGTCGAGTTACCAGTTCGAATCCAAGAACAGCTCGTACCTGTCTATGTGTCTATGATTTTGGGTCAAGTGGCTAGTTCAAGTCCAAGAACAGCTTGTACCCGTCTATTTGTTTCTGTTCGCTCAAGTGGCTAGCTCGATCCAAGAGCAGCTTGCGCCTGTCTATTTTGTATTTGTCTCCGGTGGAGTAACCAGTTCGCATCCAAGAACAAGCTCGCACCTGTCTATTTGCCTTGCTTTCAGTCGAGTAACCAGTTCGAATCCTTAAGAACAACTCGTACCTGCCAATTTTACATGTTTTCAGTCGAGTCACCAGTTCGAATCCATAAGAACAACTCGTACTTGTCAATTTTCTCTTTTTCCAGTCGAGTCACCAGTTCGAATCCGTAAGAACAACTCGTACTTGCCAATTTTCTCTTTTTCCCAGTCGGGTCACCAGTTCGAATCCATAAGAACAACTCGCACTTTCCAATATCCCCAAGTGAGTTATCAGTTCGAATCCATAAGAACAACTCATGTTTGTCCAGTAACCTCTATCCCCTGTGAAGTGACCAGTTCGAATCCATAAGAACAACTCGCAATTGTCTGTTTGTTTCATCCCCGGTCAAGTGGCTAGTTTGAATCCAAGAACAGCTTGTACATGTCCAACTTGTTTCTAGTTTCCCGTTACTCTGCTATTCACTATCTTTGTCAATGTCTACCAGTCCCGCAATGGATACGACATATTTTGTTAATTCCAATCCCCATGAGGTCTTGCATTCATAATCCAAATGATGCATGGCATGCATATTATTTGAAAATGGGTAGGCGTATTTTTACGTCCAAACACAGTGCAAATGCTAATATTTAAGTGTCTTCGTCCTGTCAAGCCAAAGACTCCGTCTCTTGACTCTCCAGACAAAGAAACTTAAATAGGGGCAGCTGTTATACCCTGTTTTTGGACCTAAAAATACTGGGCCCAATTTCATTTCAAACTTTGTCAATTATCAAATTTCAACTGCACAGTTCAAATTGTCTCTGCCTCGCAGTATTTTCAATCACAATTTTACCTATGTTTTTCTTGCATAAAACCTTTCGAAATGTCTTTACTTGTCTTGTAAGTCATTCAAAAGTGTCTCTGAATCATTACATTGCTTTTTCTACAGTTTATTTCAAAATTTGCAAAAAGTCGTACAGAAGGGTATTTTGGTCATTTCCTGCAGTGGGACCCATTTTCATCCTTGTGACTGTCTCTGAGTCTTTTCAGATTGATTTTTAACATTTCATCAGTAAACCTTGTTAAATTCATTTCAAACTTGCATCTGAGTCAGTGTCAAGTCAATTTGAATCTGTTTAGGTCATTTTTAGCCCTAGGGGCATTTTGGTCATTTCACACAAAATTTCGGCATAGAGAGGTTACTTTGAAGTACCTCATTTAAGCCATTGATTCGTTTTAGTCCGTTTTGTCAATTTTATTTTTTGTTTCGCTTTACGTTTGGTCAAATTACGTTTTTTATTCAATTTTATTTTTAATTGCATTTTGGTCCCTCAATTGAGGTCCCAAAATTGCATTTTTTGTCCAAACAGTTTTTAATTTCATTTCAGTCCTTACTTTCATTTTCCAGTCCTTTTTTATTATTATTTTTTGCAGAAAAGGTCCCAGGGGCATTTTTGTCCAGAATTTTCGCACACTTCAGTCCCAGTCCAGATGGCATTTTCTCATTGGCCCACAAATACACATGGCAGGCTATAAATAGATGTGTCAGATCCAAATAAAAAAAAAAAGAATCAGTCACATCACAAAAACAGAAATTTCTTTCTCTCTCCAAAATCAGTTAGATCCAAAACAGAAAAATCACCAAAAATTCTCCAAGAACACCAAGAACAAATCTTCACAAAATCAACAAATCCGAACCGGATTCACTCAAAACCAACTCAAATCATCACAAAATCAACAAATCCGAACCGGATTCACTCGAAACCACCGCGAAACATCACATCAACACAAAAAACGTACCGGATTTTCGAGCAAAAGCGGCACCACCGGAGCCACACGCGCGCGCGCGGGGAGGAAGAGAAGAGGCTCGGATTTTTTTTCATTTCCACGACGAAGGTAACGCGTTTTCTTCGCTTTCTAGGCCATTTCCGCGTTCTTGTGCTTGAATAAACATGTGAAAAAGTTTGTTACGGATATGTATCGGTAGATCTAGGCTTGTACGTTCGGATTTTGAAAATTCTAAGGCCGTATTCGGACACTAGAGCAAAAAGGATATATAGATCCGTGGTTTTTTTTCAAAAAAAGTGTGAAAAAATTTTCAAAGAAAAATGTAGATCTAGTCCGAACCGAACCTTTCTCGCTAAAACTAGTGCCGGATTTGTGTAGAGGAGGAGGAAACGAAGCTTTTGGTATAAAAATTTTAAAAAAAAAATAATAAAAAAAATTCCGACGCGGTGGCGCCGCCGCCGGAAACCGGCCGGCCACCGCGCCGGAAAAGCTCCGGCCGCCACCTCCATATCAGCTCCGGCCGCCACCTTTTTAGAGAGAAGGGAGAGCTTCTCTCTCTAAGTTTAACTTAGAGAGAGAAGAGGAAAGGTTTTGTGAGGTTTTTGTGAGAGAAAATCCTTTTTATACTCCCTCCGATCCCACGCGCGCGCGTGCGTGCTCTTGTTGTGTTCCCTCGCTCTGTGAACCATCAGATCTGGATTGTTCCAAGATCTGATGGCTGCTGTGTGTTTGATTTTGAATCCTGTGCATGACTTTTTGTGTGAAATATGGTATATCTTCTGTTTGAACCGTTAGATCTTTGATCTAACGGTCACTGTGCTTCCTGCATTTTACACTATCTTTTGTGCCTTTTTCTGGACCCTTTGATCTTTGATCAAGTGGCTGTGATGTGATCTTGAGGGCTAGATCTGGACCTCTGGATTCATCCAACGGTCCAGATTAAATCCTGCTGAGTTTTTTTTTAACTGCTTTTTAATTGCGTTTAAAATACCTTTTTTACACTTTCTTGGTGTTTTATGCTTCTAAAAAATTTTCTAAAAATATTTCCCTATCATTTTAATTTTTCCTCTAAGTATTAGAATTTATTTGCTTATTTTTGCATTTATTTCCTTTACTTCGTTCTTTAATTTTTGCTCATTAAAATTCCATATATGTTCTTGATGCATTTTTACATATTGTGATTGATAAATTCTCATGTTTTTACCCCTTTTTATTGCATATTCATTTGGTGCATTTTTCATCATTTCCATTATATTTTTCCTTGTTTCACTAACATTTTGTTCCTTATGTGACTTCACTCATAGCATTTCACTATCTCCTCCACTTTCTTTAGCTTAGCATTTATTTTTGCAAATTTTAATTCATTCGGTGATGTAATTTGTTATCATTGGTTTGTAGCTTGGCAAAGAGGCCATAGAATGTATTTAGGCAATTTTTGTAATATGGACTATGGACACTATGGCGCACCGGCACGCACACACTCACCCTAGATGTATGCCTAGGATTGCATGTGTAGATGTATGGCTAGGATTGCATGGTTAGATGAATGCTTAGGTTTAAACACTTAGAAAAAATCCAATTTTTTCCAAAAATATGCAAACAAGTTCGCTTCAAATATTTTTCATAAAAATGGAGTCAAAACTCCAACAATTTTTCACCTTTTATTTTCTTAATAAAATTCTCAAATAAATCTAATCATTTAGACTTTTTTGCAAAATCACTAAACAAACCCCCACTTTTTCATACTCTAATGCTCATGAAGCCTCTCAATCCTTTTCTTCAAAATCATTTTCAAAATTTAAAATCAAACAATTAAAACAAAAAAAACAATAAGTCTTTTTTAGCAAGAACTACGCCGGTTTTGATCCCGTAAAACGGTACGTAGGCAAGGGACTTTAACCCCTCCAAGCCGAAATAAAATCAAATTCTACTTCTTCTCACTCCCATTCTTCACTAATCACACCTTCATTTTTTTACAAGTAGGCAATAAAAAAATAAAGCGTAGAAATAAACTTAGGAGAACGGTTCTTATGGAATACCATAATCGCTCCGGGTGCCTAACACCTTCCCGTAGCGAAAACGACCCCCGAATTCGGAAAATCAAGGGTTTTTCTCCTTTTACCCTTCCCAAGAAAAAAGAGAGATATCAACGGTCAAAAGGTTCAAGTCCAATTAATGGCTTGGCACCCAAAAACCATGATAACAACAATATACTTCAAAGCATAACACCTCTCAACATCGTGACCCAAGGCACCCTGGTGGAAGTCACACTGGAGATCGGTACGAAACCTGGGTGGTAACGGATCTGGTGGAGGTTTTCCCTGCCTAGTCGTACAGTGACCTCTCTGAAGTAATGTTGGAAGTAAATCAGCATACAACATCGGGATTGGAGGAAAAGTAGGCCTAGCAAAATGCTGCTGTTGTTGATGTTGTTGTTGTTGTTGCTGAACTGGTGGTTGCTGTGGCTTCTGCTGCACAATAGCATTCACGGGTACCTGAGGTGGTCCTGATGGCAAAGGATATTGATGGTAAAACGGTGGGAAGAATGGATGCTGGGAATATGGTGCATAGGGGTATGGTGGAGGTAGCTGAGCAGCATTAACAGGGGCGACAGTAGCCGTAGACTGACCTGCTCCCGAGGATACCATTCCAACCTCTGTTTCCTTCTTCTTGTGGTGGCCATTGCCATACCTCTTCGACCCACTTGTAGAAGTCTCACCCTTCTCAAATACAATGATACCCTCTCTGACGGCCTCCTCTAGACGAGTCCCCATAGTTACCATCTCAGAAAAGTTGCTAGGGGCAGCAATAATCATCCTTTCAATGTAGTCTTTCTTCAAGGTTTTCAAGAAAGTTTGGGTCATCTCCTCTTCTTCTAGAGCGGGAGTAATACGGGCAGCAGCTCCCCTCCATCTTTGGGCATATTCACGGAAACTTTCGTCCTTCTTCTGAGAGAGGGACCTGAGAGATTCCCTATTTGGCTTTAATCTGGTATTGAACCCGTAATGACTCTTGAAGGCAGCAGATAACTCGTCAAAAGTGTGGATGTCATCCTTGCTCAAACCAGTATACCACTCTGCAGCATCTTCCATCAGACTATCCTGAAAGCAGTGCATCATAAGGGAATCATTGTCTTTGTAATTTCCCATCTTGCGGACATATTTGATGATATGATTTTGAGGACAAGTCAGCCCGTTGTATTTGTCGAACTCCGGGAGCTTGAATTTCTTCGGAATGTCTACTTTGGATACCAAACATAGGTCGTGAGCTTTGGCGGAGTCACCGCTCCTTTGATTAGCCTTGATTTCTTGTCTGAGCTCTCTAGCAAGTTGTTCCATCATCTCCTCCATAGTTCCAGTTACTGGAGTATTTCTGCGAAGTACCTCAGCATGTGTACCTTGGGAAGTTGTGGCCATGATGGGCTCAGCCATAGTCGAAGTTGCTTGAGTTGATGTAGTGTTGATAGAAGTCATATTAATCCCAGGAATTGGGCCATTGTTAGCTGTGCCAGAGGTTCCTGCTGCGGTACTTGGAGTGAAAAAAGGTGGAAGCCCATATGGAAACCCCACTGGCATAGTAAAGCGAGCGTCTGCAGAAGTGGTTGGGAGCACGCTTGTAGTCACCGGTGCAACTGTGGCTGTAGGGATAGCTGTAGCTGATTGCTCTTGAGCGGCTAGCAGAGCAGTCATGACATCATTAGCTTTAGCCAATTCCTCCCTTAAAGTGGCTAACTCGGTGCGGAGCTGAGCGTTCTCTTCTTCCATAGCCCTTTTCTTTCTTCTGTATTCTCTGGTTCGATCGATTCTATCAGGTTCGTAGACCCTCTGAGTACGAGCCACTTTTCACACTGCGGCAGAGGAACCAGGAGACAGTGAGCACTTGGAAGCCTTTGTGACCGATGCATGATGCATATGATGCATGATATGCGAATGCAAATGCGAAAGACTTATTTTTTCATCGAAGGATTTTTAAACAAATTAGAAATCTTGCAAATAAACAAAACTACATAGCATTCTCAAAAGGAAGACTGTGAAATTTCAACAAGATAAACAGATGAAGCCCTCAAGCATAGGAAGTAGTCGGAACATCATCGGACTCGGAATCTGAATCACAGTATCTGGCAAAGAAATCTCGTCGTCCTCGAGCTCTCTTGGAATCCCTCATAAGCAGCTCGTCTTTCTCCTCCAATTCCCTCCGGACCTTAGCTAGCTCTTTCTTCAGCATCAGGTTCTCATGAGTCTTCTGCTCATCTCTACCATCCAAAGTCATGATTAGATTCTCAGCTTGATTGTACCGGGCCTTCCACACTTGCTTCTCACGACTCTCCATAGCTAGATGCTCCTGATATATATCCTGGGTCGTGGGGAGCAGAGGTAGAGGCATAGATGGGGTAGATGGAGACACGTATCTCATAGCTGGATAAGGCATGCCAATCTCCTCAGCTCGATCTATCACCCACTGAGTATAGGCCTCGTGAGCAATACCGGATCTCACACCTAGATGCTTCACACTCTTCCTTCGAACCTTGGACCAAGCATCCATGAAAGCTTTCCTTTGCCCGGTAGGAGCATTCGTGTAGAAGAAGAACTCTGGAGATGTAGCAAGATTGATGGGCTTCGACTTCATAGGGAAACCAAACTGTCTCATAGCAAGCTCGGGGTTGTAGTTGATTCCTCCACGAGTACCAAGAAGAGGTACATTGAGAAAGTCTCCACAACCCATAATGATTTCCTTCACCTGAGCGGCAGGAGTGAGCCATACGACCTCATTAGGAGTGAGGGCCATAATCCGCTGCGAATAGGACCAGCTCTCCGAGTTATCATGAAAGGAACTCGGAAGGTGCGAAATAAACCACCTATACAAAAGAGATATACAGCAAAGAATATACCCACGGCCCTTGAGAGTCCTGTCATGAATGGCGTGGTAGGTATCTGCTAGCAAAGTAGGAACCGGGTTCTTGGAATGGAAGATCTCGATAGCATTCATGTCCACGAAGTTGTCGAGGTTCGGAAAGAGAATGAGCCCGTAGATAAGCAAAGCAAGAATAGCCTCGAGTGTATCCTGACGAGTAGTACTGAGATTAGCCTGATCAAGAAGATACTTTGAAGTGAAACCCCGGGTGTGAGACTTGGTAATAAGATGGTTGGAGACGTCGGAAATCTTGAGGTAGAGATCCTTAGCAATAACCAGAGGAGTAAGAGAAGTCCCGGGACCGGTGAAAGGCGTCTTCTCGGCTATAGGTAAACCCACTAGATTGGAGTAAGCCTCGAGCGTAGGAACCAACTGGAAGTCCGGGAAAGTGAAGCAACGGAAGCTCGGATCATAAAATTGCACTAGAGTGTGCACTAGCTTCTCTTCCACATCGGTTCGGAGCAAAGTAAGCAATCCCCCATACCGGAGTCGGAACCCTGTTTGACTCTTGACCTTAAGTGCCAACTCTCTCAAACTAACCAAATCCACTTCCTTGAACTTGTAGCACTTAGTCTTCTTCATACCTGTGATTATTTACAAAAATTTCCATTTGTTTAAGCCCTTCGATGAATGCATGAAAAAATGTTTATGCATGAATGCATGTATGCATGATATTTTTTTTCTTTTCAATTACGGAGAAAACATGGAGGGTTGAGATTTAAAGTCGAGGAGCAATGGGCGGACACGGTGCCCGGTGAACTAAGGCTTTGGATAGTAGTAACCAAGGTTCTAACACAGTTCCCAAACTGCAACCTCTCTCACATATAGTATCGTGTCAGGTGTTCGTGTCTGTGTCGATTTGACCTCACAAAATGGAGAGCTATACTTAGCACCTCCATTGTCGTTGTGCAGTATATTTTCTTTCTACAAGTACCAACATGTCTCAGTATTGTTGTAAACATTGTCTTCACGATGCGGGTAACTTTGGTACTTGTAGTTTGATAGATTGAGAACATGAATTTCTTTCTAAACTCTATGTTGAGAATCTTTCATTGACACTGAATTTGTTCTCAGACAGTTCTGAATTACCTTAGTTTTACTAAACTCACAGTTAGACACATTGTGCTCTTAACTTTGTGCTGATCAAAGTTTTGTAACACATTCTTTCAATAAAACAAAAAAAGTTTTTTAACACATACATTGATCAATATGTAAAAGAAGAACCACATTTATAATGCAACTAAAATAGTTTTTCATAAGCTTCTGAATCTTCCATGTATGAAAGCATCTCACGTGTCAAACGAAGCATGTGGATGCTTCTCTTCATCTTAAGTTCAGTTATGCGTTGAACCGTTGCCTCATGACTTACTTGATTTTCGTAAGTATCTATGCTTTTATAATATTGAAGCTGAAGTTGTGCAAGTTGCTCTAATTTAATAATTTGCTCTAATTTAATATTGAATCAACTTTTGCAGCACATCCATCGCAATTTCCTCAACAAGTTCAGCTTCTGTTCTGTTTGTACAAACATGGAAAAATATAAACATACTTCTTTTTTTTAGAACAATTCGCCCATTCAAATTGACACCGGAGAAAATCGAACGTGAGATCTTAAAATGAGCATACTTCTAGGTCCCAAGCCAATACCACCCGGCCAACCCAAGTGGATTCATTTTTTAAAAATCTTATTTTTCTAATAGTTAATCAAATAACATTAATATGATAATAAAAAAGTTACCTGTTGATGGAGCAATCCCACCCAGAATGGTTGGCTGCTTCTCCCAAAGCATCCCTCTATTTTTGCAAAATATTCATTGTACTTCCAAAACGCTGCTCATGCTTAACAAATGCCTCAGCATAAACTTCCTAATTGGTGTCGAACATGGAAAGGATCAACTTCATAAAAATCTGGCAATATAATTTGCTCTTTGTATTTTCTACACTCGAGTATTTTCACAACTTCATCCAAACACCATTTTGAAGTTGCATAGTTTTTTGAAAAAACAATCACAGAAAGTTTTGCCTCATCGATTTCCTTGAGAAGCGCTTGTGATATTTCATCTCCTCTTTCAAGATTGTCATCTATGTAAGTCTTGATATCTAACCTTCTTAGTGCACTATTGAGATGGCTTGTGAATGTTTTACGAGTATCCTCGCCTCTGAAGCTAAGGAATACCTCATGTGTTTGTTTAGGATTTGTAGAGGAGGAGGAGGAGGAGGATTTTTCCATTTACTATTGCTATAGCTAGATTATGAAACTTGTTTGGATATATGGAAGTTTATCCTACCTTATATACTTGAGAACTTCCCTTTTATATAGATAGATGGTCGATCTATGCAACTTCTTTGCTCATTAAAATATGTAGAAATTAAAGCAAAGAGAGAATTGAGAATCAAGGGAGTTTAAAATATTGGGTTAGTTTCTAATGTTAAAAAGAGAGTGTACAAATATTTAACTTAAAATATTAATTTAAACTTGTAGAAACAACAACCAAATCTTATTCTATTAAGTGGGGTGATTTCAACTCGTAGAAACTTAATGTTAAAAATGAGGACGCCTAACATGGATCCGGTCCAAAAGTGTACAATCATATTACAAAATGACATGCTAAATAAAACTTGCAAGAGAGCATGGCATTCATTGGCTTGTTAATTATGTTATAAGCATAAGTGTGACTTGATTTAAACGAATAATAGCTTGTCATCATCTACAAGATCAAATCCAACCACCTGAATGTAGAAGAACACTGAAGTAAATAACAAAAAAAATCAAGAAAACAAACAAGTTTAAGAATCTAACTTCTAAGGCTTAAAGTAAAACAATGAAATTAAAAAAAAAAAAAAAAAAAAAAAGGCTAATGAAGAAACAAGTATTTTCTTCTAAAGCATTCAGTATAGGCCACAGACCGCTGCAATATGGGGCAAGACCTTTTTCCATGCTACAGTAATAACGCTATTGAGATAAGATTATAAGAAGGAATTTTAAGTGAGAATGTCATAATGTTAGAAATTGAAGCTAGGGTTCATAGATTCTAGAGAATTCACAAAGCTCTTTGAGCTGTTTCTATTGATTATGATTATTGAATCATTACAATGATCAATGATCTCTATTTAAAGACTTTCCTAACCGTAACTAACTCTTAAAGTTAGTTACAGAACTTATGCTAAGCTACAGCTAGCCTATGATAAGTAGCATGCAATTGTAACTAATTAGTTACAGTTGGTTACATAGAGGTGTAACTACCCTAGGTGTAGTCTATCATACATACTGTGTACTCCTAATAGCAGCCCTCAAGTTCACCCTGGTGAGAAATGTAAAATAGGATGCTGCGGGTTTCAATAGAGGCATGGAGGATTGTTGAGCCCAAAGTGGAGTCAGTTGACTTGATTGTGGTAAAGCATCAAGGGTTGTGTTGGAACTTGGAACATAGTCTTTCTTGAACCAATCGTAGCAGGTTGATGCATCATGGTCATACGTATGACACACTTGACATCCAAGGTACTACGACCACCTCCTCGACCATTACGGACACCACGACCATGGTTGCCAGACCCTTGGGAGTAATTGAGATCAGTGACGTCATCTGAGGCTTGAGAAGAATTGTCTGGAGACAAATTTGTGAGTGGAACAGAATTCGGACTACTGGACGCCACTGACGAAGCAACAATAATTGAAGGAGTTGATTTCTTACGAAACCTCTCATTATGACTTCATGTCCAAGAAGTACGAGTTTCAACTTCAATGATGGAAATTAAACCAAATTTCCAACTGATAAGCGAGATTTTAGACTCTTAATCTTGAGGCAAACCCTTAAGAATCACATCCAAGTATTCTTTAGCTGAAAGAGTTTCAGCAGTTGCTTGCAATAAATCAATTAGTGATTGATTGTGAGCAAGAACAGAAACAGAACCTTGATCGATTTGCGTAGCTCGAAGCTCAGATTGCAACCGTTGCGATTTAGTTTGTGAGATGTGATGGATAGTTCCTCCTGCTGGCACCACACGAGGTAGTTTTGAGTATCCAAATTCTCTTAATTTGCATAGAAATGATTGCGATAATGCGAAGACGATGCAACCAGGGGCGGAGGAATGATTGAATGCACCACCATGGAGGTGCTGTGCGGCAGAGGAGGAATCGGAATCGAGGAATCCATTGGGACTTCTTCTGATACCATGTAAGAAATTGAGTTGGGGATCATAGGTTCAAGATAACTCACAAAGATCTTTGACCTGGTTCTATTGATTATGATTATTTTTATCATTACAATGATCAGTGATCTCTATTTATAGATCTCCATAACTCTGAAAGTTAGTTACATAACTTATGCTAAGCTAGCCTATGATAAGTAACATGCAACTGTAACTAACTCTTGTTAGTTATAGTTGGTTACAGAGGTATGACTACCCTAGGTGTAGTCGATCATACATATTGTGTACTCCTAATATATAGGAACCAAGAAGAAGGATTAGGTCACCCAAGTCTAAATGAGGTTATCGGGCCTAAGGTATGAAGAGCATACTACTATAAGAATAATTTTTTCCCAAAATCATCTTTTAGAAGAATAATTGGATAGATATTTGATATTTTTCAGTGCAAAATTGGAACTTTTATTTTTTAGTGACCAAATAGGTGTCCATATTATCTTTAATCAAAATCAATTTTCTTTAAAATTCTTAGTAACATTTCTTGCCCCGCAGACTGTTTACTACCATGCTACATATAGCAAACTATGTACCAAAACATACAAGCATACAAAGTAGAGGTGTGCACAAGAGCATAAATATACAGATTGACGAACCTGATCCAAAACAAATGTAATTGAGGATGAGAATTTGGATCTACTGTGGCTTCAAATAGAGGAATAAACACGTTATCCAGAATATTCTGAAAGGAGGTAACAATTCCCATACTCCTGTAGATATTATATAGACGCGGTAACTGTGTGAAGAAAGAAGAAAACAAAGAGTCAATGAGCAAAATGATAAATCTAAAAGACTCTAGAGTTCAAAACAGAACATTATATTGTATGTTCCACTATTCACATGCAACTTTACCCTCATGTGGTTTCAAAGTCAAATTTTTTGAAGTCACTTCCTTTTGTTATTTAGCATTCCTCTTTGGGGTCTACTTTTTGTGGGAACAGGGATGTTGTGATAGTCCTTAGCCTAAGTGATTATTCCAATCAGCATCACATGTCATTGCTCAAACCAGGAAGTCACATTTTTCTAGTGCCAACAATCACTGTACCCGCAAAATAAAAGTAACATAAAAATCACTTCAGGTAGAATATCTATCCATAAAGGATAGATAGATTGTAAAAAAAAAGTAATAGATAAAAAAGGAAAAAAGTGGATAACAAAGATATTGTTCTTTACAACAATGACATGGTGAGGTCAATTCAATTAAAAATCATTTATTCGGTAAGTGTAATAGGCTTGCTGTATATTTCTTGAGAAGGTAATAGCACTAATGGGTTATTCCTATAATTAGGAAGAAAAGAAAAAAGGAAAAGATTCCCTTTTGATAAGATGGACCATATAGCGCACTTAAGAGACATCATATTAAGTGACAAGTGATTTGGATCAATTTTCCGAGGGCATTTGACGTGAGTATTTTTGCATTGTAAAACTGTCTATTGCAATTTCAAGCCAAAAATTATGCTGGTCCTGCAACAACCACCAAGCCTTGTTCCACTAGGTGGGGTCAGCTACATAGATCAAATTATGTCATAGTGTTATATCATAAACCATATTTGGATCCAACTCATTGACCTCTAAATCCTTTCTAAAGGTTTCTCTTATAGGTGCTACCCCCACACTCTCTCTAATGGTGTCCTTCCTAATCCTATCTCATCTAGTCTTACCACTAATCCAGCTCAACATCCTCATATCTGCTACACTTATTTGATTCTCGTGTTGGCTCTTAACCGCCCAACACTCCGTAGCATACAACATCGCCGGTCGAACTGTTTTGTGATAGAACTTTCCTTTCAACTTAATTGGTACTTTCTTATCGCACAAAACACCTGAGGCTCTTCTCCATTTCAAACACCCCCTGCTTGCATACGATGATTTACATATGCTTCTATTTCCCCGTCATTTTTACGCTGGTCCTAAGGCTAAAAAATTCTACAGAAGACCCATTCAAGTAGTGGAATCCTTTAAAACTTTAATAGGAAAATGGTGTGTCATAACTGAAACGACATTTAACATAAACTCATAAGAAGCCCTGTTATCATGGTTTTTGGGTGCCAAGCCATTAATTGGACTTGAACCTTTTGACCGGTGATATCTCTCTTTTTTCTTGGGAAGGGTAAAAGGAGAAAAACCCTTGAGTTTCCGAATTCGGGGGTCGTTTTCGCTATGGGAAGGTGTTAGGCACCCGGAGCGATTATGGTATTCCATAAGAACCGCTTTCCTAAGTTTATTTCTACGCTTTAGTTTTATTGCTTATTTGTAAAAAAAAGAAGGTGTGATTAGTTAAGAACGGGGGTGAGAAGAAGTAGAATTTGATTTTATTTCGGCTTGGATGAGTTTTGACTCATTGCCTACGTACCGTTTTACGGGATCAAAACCGATCGTAGTTCGTTCTCAAAAATGGTTTTTGTTTTTGTTGGTTGATTTTAGGTTTGAAAAAAGGAATTTTGAAGAATGGAGATGAGAGGCCTCAAGGGCATGAGATTTGGAAAATGTGAGGTGGAATTAGTTATTTTGCAAAATGAAGTCTAAGTATGGTTAAAGTTCATTAAAAGTTTTACTTAAGAAAATAAAAGGGAAAAGTTATTGGAGTTTTGACTCCATTTTTTCATAAAAATATTTGAAGTGAGTTTATTTGCATATTTTTGGAAAAAATTGGATTTTCTCTAAGTGTTCAAAACTAAACGTTCATCTAATCATGCAATCCTAGTCATACATCTATGCATACAATCATAAGCATACATCTAGGGTGAGTGTGTGCGTGTCGGTGCGTCATAGTGTCCATAGTCCATATTACAAAAATTGCCTAAATACATTCTATGGCCCCTTTGCCAAGCTACAAACCAATGGTAACAAATTACACCACTAAATGAATTAAAACTTGCAAAAATAAATGCTAAGCTAAAGAAAGTGGAGGGAATGCTAAATGAGATGCATGAAACATGGAAATAAACTTGTTAGTGAAATAAAGCATAAAGAGTAGCAAGAGGCAAAAACGCATAAAATGCCACAAAGATGGTAATAAAATGATAACAAACCCTAAGAATTTTGATATGAAATTTAAAGCACTTGTGGCCTCTAATTCTCATGCCATGGTAAATTTTGAAATAGTTTTCTTTATCTCAAGCTATAACATGGAATTATTGGAAGCATTTCAAGTATAATTTCATACCAACTTTCTTAAAATAGGCTTAACATTTCATTGCCCAAAATATACATATATTGCTCACAAAATCAAAATTTCATGAATCAATCCAAAACAGCAAGATCAACATGTGATTATAGGCATAACTATCTCATATCAACACACCAAAAGGTTTTTAACACATATCCACAAATCAAGGACAAAAATATGACAAAAAAATCATAAGAAATAATCCAAAAAGAAGTAAAGTGCTATGAACTAATTGTATAAGATTTTATCAACCTCAATATGCAAAAATGCCATAAAAACATCAAGAAAACATCAAGAAGCAAGCATGAATTTTCTAGAAATTGTATCAAGATTTTTTATCATAACACTGGTTCAAATAGCGAAGAAAAACAGTGCAAATAGCAGAAAAGAAGCAACAAAAACGAAAACATAGGCCCAAATCATAACAAGAAAATCTGGAGCATCAGGGAGCGTTAGATCAATCTAACGATGGAGAAAGAAAAGAGAAAACCGAAAATAAACCGGACCGGTTCAAACCTCTATATATATGTGTGAAATCCGGTTTTTTTCATTTTTTAACTTCCCTTTCTCTTTCTTCTCTTTTAGAGAGAGAAGCTCTCCCCTGTCTCTAGAATTCCGGTCATCTTCTCCGATGTACTCCTCCGTTCCGGCGCGGCGGATGGCGGCGGCGCCACCGTGCCGGAAAATCAAACTGCTCCGATTCGAGAAATTTTTACATTTTTAAATATCCTTTTTTATATACTTCTCGAATCCGAACTTAGATTTTTTGAAAAAAGCTTGAATCGGAGTAGATCTGAGTTTGAATCTTGATGAAATTTTTGTAAAAGAAACGGAAGATAAAGGAAAGGAACAAACGAAGAGGATGCTTACCTCTTCTTGCTTGCTGTTACGGTCCTTGCTGCTTGTGCTTCACGTGCTTGCTCGCGTGTTTGCTTGCTCGCGCGTTTGCTTGCGCGCGTTTGCTTGCTCGCGTTTGCTTGCTCGCGTTTGCTTGCTGTTTTTTCGGTTTCTTCTTCTTCCTTGCAGATTCGGTTCCTTCTTCTTTTCTCCTCTTCTCTGTGATCGTGCTTATTCGCCGCTTTTGGTGGTGAATCTGCACTCGAATTGCAGAGCAGTGATTCGATGATGATGATTCAGTGATGAATCTTTGAGAATTTCTGATGAATTTTCGGTTTCTGGAAAACGGTTAGGGTTTGTGATTGTTCAGTGTTCTTGAGAAATTCTGAGAAATTTTCTGTTTTGATTCAATTGCTGAGAGAGAGAAAATTAGAATTGTGTTTGTGAGTTGGCGTGTGATTAATGGATCTCTGGATTATGTGGCACTGTGAACAGTATTTATAGCTGATGTGTGAGTGATTGGACCATTAGAAAGCTGACATGTGGCATTGGACTGAAAAAGGGGCGCTGCCCTGTAATTTGACTTGAAGGACCTGTTTGCAAATTTGAAAAGTATATGGACTGGACTGAAAAATGAAAGTAAGGACTGAAATGAAATTAAAAACTGTTTGGACAAAAAATGCAATTTTGGGACCTCAATTGAGGGACCAAAATGCAATTAAAAATAAAATTGAATAAAAAACGTAATTTGACCAAACGTAAAGCGAAACAAAAAAATAAAATAAAATTGACAAAACGGACCAATGGCTTAAATGAGGTACTTCAAAGTAACCTCTCTATGCCGAAATTTTGTGTGAAATGACCCAAAATACCCCTAGGTCTAAAATTGACCTAAACAGATTCAAATTGACTTGACACTGACTCAGATGCAAGTTTGAAATGAATTTAACAAGGTTTACTGATGAAATATTAAAAATCAATCTGAGAAGACTCAGAGACAGTCACAAGGATGAAAATGGGTCCCACTGCAGGAAATGACCAAAATACCCTTTTGTACGACTTTTTGCAAATTTTGAAATAAACTGTAGAAAAAGCAATGTAATGATTCAGAGACACTTTTGAATGACTTACAAGACAAGTAAAGACATTTCGAAAGGTTTTATGCAAGAAAAACATAGGTAAAATTGTGATTGAAAACACTGCGAGGCAGAGACAATTTGAACTGTGCAGTTGAAATTTGATAATTGACAAAGTTTGAAATGAAATTGGGCCCAGTATTTTTAGGTCCAAAAACAGGGTATAACAGCTGCCCCTATTTAAGTTTCTTTGTCTGGAGAGTCAAGAGACGGAGTCTTTGGCTTGACAGGACGAAGATACTTAAATATTAGCATTTGCACTGTGTTTGGACGTAAAAATACGCCTACCCATTTTCAAATAATATGCATGCCATGCATCATTCGGATTATGAATGCAAGACCTCATGGGGATTGGAATTAACAAAATATGTCGTATCCAATGCGGGATTGGTAGACATTGACAAAGATAGTGAATAGCAGAGTAACGGGAAACTAGAAACAAGTTGGACAGGTACAAGCTGTTCTTAGATTCAAACTAGCCACTTGACCGGGAATGAAACAAACAGACAACTGCGAGTTGTTCTTGTGGATTCGAACTGGTCACTTCACAGGGGATAGAGGTTACTGGACAAACATGAGTTGTTCTTATGGATTCGAACTGGTAACTCACTTGGGGATATTGGAAAGTGCGAGTTGTTCTTATGGATTCGAACTGGTCACTCGACTGGAAAAAGAAAAAAATTGACAGGTACGAGTTGTTCTTATGGATTCGAACTGGTGACTCGACCGATAACATTGAAAGGTAAACAGATGCAAGCTGTTCTTGGATTGAACTGGCCACTTGATCTCACGGAAACAAAGGTACAAGCTGTTCTTGGATCGAACTTGCCACTCGACCAAACAGAAACAAATTGATGGGCACAAGCTGTTCTTTGGATCGAACTTGCCACTTGAGCAGATAGAAAGAAATTGATGGGTACAAGCTGTTCTTTGGATCGAACCTGCCACTTGACCGAACTGAAACAAATGTACGAGCTGTTCTTGGATCGAACTTGCCACTCGACCATACAGAAACAAATTGACGGGCACAAGCTGTTCTTGGATCGAACTGGCCACTCGACCATACAGAAACAAATTGACTGGGGATGGTTTTTTTTGACAAAATATAGATTGAAATTGACTTGACGTCGATTTGATTTGAAAGGTAGCAATTGGCCAAACTGCACCGGCTCACAGGATAACAGAGGTAGAAGTAAGTTGACTGGGACAAGCTGTTCTTGGACTGAACTAGCCACTTATCCGAACATGTATGGGAATCACTGGAGATTGAAATAAGAATTTGAAACTGACTTGACGTCATCTTAGTTTGAAAGGTGGAAACTGGCCAAACTGCACTGGCTCACAAGGTAACAGGGGTGTTGATTATTGACTTAAAATTGGCATTGCTATTTGAATTGAAATTGACATTGATACTTGAATTGAAATTGACGTTGACATTGAATTTGAAATTGACATTGACATTGAATTGAAATTGACATTGACATTTGAATTGAAATTGATATTGACATTGAATTGAGATTGACATTGACATTGATATTGGAAATGCAACATGTATGGATGGTATAACAATTTTTATCAGATGTATAGACATGTAATATGCATGATCATGCATGTATGAATGATTGAAATGCATGATGGTTGACAGTTTGTAGACACGACTTCACGGGGATAGACAAGACATTGGAGTATTGGGCACGTAGTGGCTCGTGCTACATTATAGAAATCCTCTTTGGAGATAACGCCGTTGGGAGACGTACCGGAACCATGGCTGAGGGCAGATAGCTAATCAACTTGCTGGGGATAGAATCCTGGAAGACCCGACTGGGGATAACGCCGTCGTGCTGGGCATTTCAGCGCTGGGTATATTGTAGACATTGCATCTGTGGTCAATGCTTTTTGCATGTTATATTCTCATTTTTCACATCCCATTTTTGCCTGAACCGCCCTTTCGGGTTTTCGATCCACCGGGAAAATAGATTCTTTTCTTGCCCCATTTTTGCCTGAATTGCCCTTTCGGGTTGTCAATCCAGCGGGGTGCTCATTTTTGCCTAAGTCGCCCTTTCGGGTTTTCAACCTAGCGAGCTCATTTATTTTCATGCATTTTCATTCTGTTTTTTCATTCTTGCCATTGACCACAGACTATCCTGGGGAAGAGCCTGCTTGTAACACATATTGAAATAAACATCAACATACTCTCGCTCATGCATGTTTCATTTGAATGTACCCTGTTGCTCAGGTTTGCTTTTCAAAATAGACAAAAAGTATTCAATTTTTAAAATGTTTGTTTCAAGCATTGTCATTATCAAAATAGAAAGAAAATGTTTTGTATATAGCTATGAAAGTAGAAGAAAAATAGAGTTTCAAACAAAAGCAAAGGCTCAAATTGATGTATAAGAGTGGTGGTCAGCCAAAGGCATGACTCCACGGATTCACAAAGCTTGGAAAATGGTAATTTTATTGGTTGGTGGTACATTGAACACAGTAATCACTACATTTCCCGGAAATTCTGAATTCACAAGCACAGAAGCTTCTGATGGAGATAGTCACTAACAGCTGTGGATGCCCCAAGGGAATTGTGATTTGCCAGATATAGTTACTTGCCTTTTGTTTCAATCTCATTTTTGCATGAACCGCCCTTTCGGGTTTTCGGCTCATCGAGACGCTCCTTCTTGCCTGAGTTGCGTACAATCTCAGCGAGCTTTTTCATATTTGTTTTTTTTTTGTCCCTTATTTTTGCCTGGATCGCCCTTTCGGGTTTTCGATCCACCGGGAAGCGCATTTTTGCCTAGGCCGCCCTTTCGGGTTTTCGACCTACCACGCTGTTCTTTTCATATATCTAGGCAAAGTATTTCTTGACTATATCGGCATTCACTGGATTTGGAAGTTCAACACCATCCATGTGTGTAAGAATTAAAGCACCACCGGAGAAGGCCTTCTTGACAACATAAGGACCTTCATAGTTAGGTGTCCACTTCCCCCTTGGGTCGGGTTGCTGGCTTATCCTCCTTTTCAATACAAGTTCACCTTCCTTGAATTCTCGAGGATGGACTTTCTTGTCAAAAGCAGTTTTCATTCTTGCTTGATATGACTGTCCACGAGCCATGGCATCCATACGTTTTTCCTCAACCAAATTCAACTGATCATACCGGCTTTGGCACCATTCAGCCTCAGATAACTTTGCTTCCATGATCACACGGAGAGATGGGATCTCCACTTCCAAAGGAAGAACTGCTTCCATACCATATACAAGAGAGAAAGGGGTTGCCCCGGTTGAACTGCGCACTGTAGTACGGTAGCCATGCAAAGCATAGGGTAACATCTCGTGCCAGTCCTTGTAAGTAGTAACCATCTTCTGAACAATCTTCTTGATATTCTTGTCGGCGGCCTCAACTGCACCATTCATCTGAGGTCTATAAGGAGAAGAGTTATGATGCTCAATTTTGAATTCTTCACAAAGAGCTTGCACCACATTGTTGTTCAGGTTGGTACCATTGTCTGTAATGATCTTGCTGGGAACACCATATCGACAGATGATGTTGTTCTTGATGAACTTAGCTACCACTTGCTTGGTCACATTGGTATAAGACGCAGCTTCGACCCATTTGGTGAAGTAGTCAATTGCCACTAAGATGAAACGATGACCATTTGAAGCCTTCGGTTCAATTCTTCCAATCATGTCGATACCCCACATTGAGAACGGCCATGGGGATGAAATAACATTGAGAGCGTGCGGAGGCACATGGATCTTGTCAGCATAAATTTGACATTTGTGACACTTTCTGGCGTGCTGGTAGCAATCATGCTCCATGGTCATCCAGTAGTAACCTGCCCGTAACAACTTTCTTGACATAGTATGCCCTGTAGCATGGGTTCCGAAGGTACCGTCATGCACATCATGCATTAACTGCTCTGCTTCATGTTCATCAACACATCTTAACAATACCATGTCATAATTTCTCTTGTACAGAATATCTCCATCTAACAGGAATCTACTGGCCAATCTTCTCAAGGTCTTCTTGTCTTGTTTGGAAGCACCCGGCGGATACTCACGGCTCAGCAAGAACTGTTTGATGTCGTAGTACCAGGGTTTATAGTCAACCACATTTTCACCGGTCTGATCGATCACATTCCCAATAGCAAACACATGTGAAGGTCTTTCAAGGCGTTGCACTTTGATTATTGGCACATCATTCCAATGGTTTACTCGAAACATGGAGGATAGAGTAGCCAGAGCATCAGCCATTTGGTTCTCGTCACGAGGAATATGGTGCAGCTCAACTTTTGTAAAATAGGTCAGCAAACGCCTCGCATAGTCGCGGTAAGGAATCAGATTGGCATGGTGGGTCTCCCATTCACCCTTGATCTGGTTGATGACAAGTGCAGAATCTCCATAGATGTCGAGGTGTTTGATTCTCATGTCAATTGCTTCCTCGATCCCAAAGATACATGCTTCATACTCAGCCATATTGTTTGTACATTCGAACAGAATCCGGGCGGTAAAAGGGATGTAATGCCCCTGCGGGGATACAATGACTGCTCCAATTCCTTTACCATAAGCATTGACAGCACCATCAAAGACTAAACCCCATTTGCTATTGGGATCTGGACCTTCACCAATCAACGGTTCTTCGCAGTCTTTTGATTTTAAATACATGATCTCTTCATCGGGGAAATCAAACTCAATTGGTTGGTAATCATCGAGAGGTTGGTAAGCAAGATGATCGGCAAGGATGCTACCTTTGATCGCCTTTTGAGTTTTGAACACAATATCATATTCAGACAAAAGCATTTGCCAGCGTGCATTCTTCCCAGTAACAGCAGCTTTCTCAAAGATGTACTTTATCGGATCCATTCTGGATATCAACCACGTTGTATGATTCACCAAATAATGACGCAGGCGTTTGGCAGCCCAAGCTAGAGCACAACAAGTCTTCTCAAGCATTGTATACCGAGTTTCACAGTCGGTGAACTTCTTGCTTAGATAGTAGATGGCATGTTCTTTCTTTCCAGTCTCATCTTGTTGACCAAGTACGCATCCCATGGATTCATCAAATACTACCAAGTACATAATCAAAGGCCTTCCTTCCACGGGTGGGACAAGGATAGGTGGTTTCAGCAGGTAATTCTTGATGCTATCAAAAGCTTCTTGGCATTCATCATTCCACACAATAGGCTGATTCTTTCTGAGTAGCTTGAAGATCGGCCCGCAGGTTGCGGTCATATGAGATATGAATCGGGAGATGTAATTCAAACGTCCGAGGAAACCTCTGACTTGCTTCTCGGTCCGTGGAGCTGGCATTTCTCGGATGGCCCGGACTTTATCAGGATCGACTTCAATGCCCTTTTGGCTGACAATGAAGCCTAATAACTTTCCGGATCTGACGCCGAATGTACATTTGTTTGGATTCAATCGAAGCTTGTACTTTCTCAACCTTTCGAACATCTTTGTCAAATATTCAACATGCTGCTCCTCATCTGTTGACTTTACAATCATGTCGTCCACATATACTTCGACTTCTTTGTGAATCATATCATGAAACAGAGTAGTCATTCCCCTTTGATAGGTAGCACCAGCGTTAATTAGGCCGAATGGCATCACCTTGTAGCAGAAAGTCCCCCATGGGGTGATAAAAGATGTCTTTTCTCTATCTTCAGGAGACATTTTGATCTGATTGTAACCGGAGAAACCGTCCATGAAGGAAAACACTTTAGGCTGAGCAGTATTATCAACAAGCATATCAATATGAGGTAATGGAAAGTTGTCTTTTGGACTGGCTTTGTTCAAGTCCCTGAAGTCAACACACATCCGGACTTTACCATCCTTCTTTGGCACAGGTACAATATTGGCAACCCATTCAGGATACTCAACTGTCATGAGGAAACCTGCATCAATCTGTTTTTGAACCTCGCTCTTAATCTTGAGAGCCATATCTGGATGAGTCCTTCTCAATTTCTGTCTGACGGGAGGACATTCAGGCTTCGTGGGAATCCGATGCTCCACAATTTTAGGATCTAGACCTGGCATATCTTCATACGACCATGCAAAAATGTCCGGATATTCCCGGAGGAGCTGGATGATCTTCTTTTTAACCCCTTCCTCTAGAGCAGCACCGATCTTGATTTCTCGCTTATTTTCCTCGATACCTATGTTGATGAGCTCAATCTCTTCCTGGTGAGGCTGAATGGCTTTCTTTTCTTGCTCAAGTAACCGAGTGATCTCATATGGTATGTCACTTTCTTCATCTTCAGCTTCATATACCGGGAATTCAAAGTTTGGAAGAGGCATAGGATTACTATGTTCAATGGGTTTATTATGGTTCAACCTGCATATAATGATTGGATGATTTTAGAAAGAGTTTTTTTTTTTCATGCGGGTTTTTGAAATTCATAAGAAAATACAGATGTTTTGGTTTTTTCTGGCATTACCATTATTTCCAAGGAAAAAAGCACTTAAAAAAAAGAGCAGTCGTGAAAGAAACGACAATTTTTATTCATCAACGGCAATGCCGAAACAAACACGCCCTTACAGAAAATATCACTTTCGCTTTGGGCAGAGCGAGAGGATTGTTATTTTGAAAACAAAGTACTAAAGCAACAAGACGCATTACTCGGAAACATGCATGATTGAAGGAATGTCAATGGCATCCCAATCTCTAGCAATGCCTCCTGGTATGACAAATATGGGCCTGAGACCAGATCCAGTTGCTTCTTCAGTGATAGTATTAACAAACCCAGCACTGTGGAAGACTCCCGAGGAAACCCTTGATGACGGGGAGAACCCGAGACCTTCTTTACGCTTGTTCTCATGAAGCTGTATCACCTTGCCCCAGCCGGCAGTCTGACCTTCTTGAATAACCCTCTGAGCATCTTTCAATGAAGCCATAGCAGCCCCAGCTTTCTTAGGCTCCGCGCCTTCAATGGTTAAACCTTGGAAAGCAGTTCCTTCAGCAGACCCTGCTTCAATACAAGAGAAGGAAGACAGCTGGCTGACTAAATATGCTTCTTCACCATGGACTGTAACAAGTTTTCCATTCTTCACAAACTTTAACTTCTGATGCAAGGTGGAGGTTACCGCGCCCGCGTCATGTATCCAAGGCCTTCCCAAGAGGCAGCTGTATGAAGCATTAATATCCATGACTTGGAACGTAACTAAGAAGTTCTCAGGGCCGACAGTTATTGGCAAATCTATCTCCCCGAGGACATTCTTGCGGGACCCATCAAATGCTTTTACTAGGAAAGTGCTTCTTCTTAGCGGAATCTCACGGTAGCTCAACTGGTCCAGCGTTGACTTGGGCATTACATTCAAAGACGATCCTGTGTCCACCAACACATTGGACAACATATCAGATTTACAATTCACCGAAATATGCAAAGCCAAATTGTGGCACTTTCCCACTTCAGGTAACTCGTCTTCACCAAACCACAGATTGTTACAAGCTGTAATATTCCCCACTATATCACCAAACCGATCCTCGGTAACCTCATGGTCGACATACGCTTGCTCTAACACCTTCAATAAAGTCTTTCTGTGAGCCTCAGAACTCAAAAGCAAAGATAGGACAGATATCTTCGACGGTGTTTGTAACAACTGATCCACGATCTTATAATCGCTCCTTTTGATTATCCTCAGGATCTCGTCCAGGTTGGAGTCCTCTAGAGACTGACTGGACTGTCCCACACCTTGAACAACGGGAGATACATCAGTCGGGATTGACTCATCAGCAGGTGATGCAGCAGGTGTCTTTTGCTGAAACAAAGGAGGACGAACTCTTCCACTCCTTAACACCGCTGTGGTCCCTTCAACATTGTTATTCATCACAACTGAGGACGCCAAAGGTACCTCCTTTCCATCTTCAACAACGGTAGCATTATACTTATAAGGAACGGCCTTGTCTGAGGTATAAGGTACCGGTCCAGGCAACCTTATCACTAGTGGCACCACGTTCTCTCTCATGGGTGAACTCCTTGCAGGCGCATCATGGAATACCGGCACAATTACACAAACATCACTAACAGTCAGATGATTATCATTCATCAAGCTCTGGATATCCTCTTGCACAACGCGGCAACCCAAGGGATTAAGGGCGCACTCGGAGTAACTGTCATGATCATGTTTAAACAAAGAAGCCTGGCAAAGTTTAACATGCAGGGGCACCAAAGGAGTCGCAACATTACGGACATCTAGTTTGGGCGCTTCTTCATACGCTTCAATCATGTTTACTGCAGCATGGTCTGGAAGAGGGTTATCAAGGACATGAGGAGTACTGTTCTCAAAAGTCAGCTTTCCTTGGTCAATGAGCCTTTGGACAATTGTTATACCCTGTTTTTGGACCTAAAAATACTGGGCCCAATTTCATTTCAAACTTTGTCAATTATCAAATTTCAACTGCACAGTTCAAATTGTCTCTGCCTCGCAGTATTTTCAATCACAATTTTACCTATGTTTTTCTTGCATAAAACCTTTCGAAATGTCTTTACTTGTCTTGTAAGTCATTCAAAAGTGTCTCTGAATCATTACATTGCTTTTTCTACAGTTTATTTCAAAATTTGCAAAAAGTCGTACAGAAGGGTATTTTGGTCATTTCCTGCAGTGGGACCCATTTTCATCCTTGTGACTGTCTCTGAGTCTTTTCAGATTGATTTTTAACATTTCATCAGTAAACCTTGTTAAATTCATTTCAAACTTGCATCTGAGTCAGTGTCAAGTCAATTTGAATCTGTTTAGGTCATTTTTAGCCCTAGGGGCATTTTGGTCATTTCACACAAAATTTCGGCATAGAGAGGTTACTTTGAAGTACCTCATTTAAGCCATTGATTCGTTTTAGTCCGTTTTGTCAATTTTATTTTTTGTTTCGCTTTACGTTTGGTCAAATTACGTTTTTTATTCAATTTTATTTTTAATTGCATTTTGGTCCCTCAATTGAGGTCCCAAAATTGCATTTTTTGTCCAAACAGTTTTTAATTTCATTTCAGTCCTTACTTTCATTTTCCAGTCCTTTTTTATTATTATTTTTTGCAGAAAAGGTCCCAGGGGCATTTTTGTCCAGAATTTTCGCACACTTCAGTCCCAGTCCAGATGGCATTTTCTCATTGGCCCACAAATACACATGGCAGGCTATAAATAGATGTGTCAGATCCAAATAAAAAAAAAAGAATCAGTCACATCACAAAAACAGAAATTTCTTTCTCTCTCCAAAATCAGTTAGATCCAAAACAGAAAAATCACCAAAAATTCTCCAAGAACACCAAGAACAAATCTTCACAAAATCAACAAATCCGAACCGGATTCACTCAAAACCAACTCAAATCATCACAAAATCAACAAATCCGAACCGGATTCACTCGAAACCACCGCGAAACATCACATCAACACAAAAAACGTACCGGATTTTCGAGCAAAAGCGGCACCACCGGAGCCACACGCGCGCGCGCGGGGAGGAAGAGAAGAGGCTCGGATTTTTTTTCATTTCCACGACGAAGGTAACGCGTTTTCTTCGCTTTCTAGGCCATTTCCGCGTTCTTGTGCTTGAATAAACATGTGAAAAAGTTTGTTACGGATATGTATCGGTAGATCTAGGCTTGTACGTTCGGATTTTGAAAATTCTAAGGCCGTATTCGGACACTAGAGCAAAAAGGATATATAGATCCGTGGTTTTTTTTCAAAAAAAGTGTGAAAAAATTTTCAAAGAAAAATGTAGATCTAGTCCGAACCGAACCTTTCTCGCTAAAACTAGTGCCGGATTTGTGTAGAGGAGGAGGAAACGAAGCTTTTGGTATAAAAATTTTAAAAAAAAATAATAAAAAAAATTCCGACGCGGTGGCGCCGCCGCCGGAAACCGGCCGGCCACCGCGCCGGAAAAGCTCCGGCCGCCACCTCCATATCAGCTCCGGCCGCCACCTTTTTAGAGAGAAGGGAGAGCTTCTCTCTCTAAGTTTAACTTAGAGAGAGAAGAGGAAAGGTTTTGTGAGGTTTTTGTGAGAGAAAATCCTTTTTATACTCCCTCCGATCCCACGCGCGCGCGTGCGTGCTCTTGTTGTGTTCCCTCGCTCTGTGAACCATCAGATCTGGATTGTTCCAAGATCTGATGGCTGCTGTGTGTTTGATTTTGAATCCTGTGCATGACTTTTTGTGTGAAATATGGTATATCTTCTGTTTGAACCGTTAGATCTTTGATCTAACGGTCACTGTGCTTCCTGCATTTTACACTATCTTTTGTGCCTTTTTCTGGACCCTTTGATCTTTGATCAAGTGGCTGTGATGTGATCTTGAGGGCTAGATCTGGACCTCTGGATTCATCCAACGGTCCAGATTAAATCCTGCTGAGTTTTTTTTTAACTGCTTTTTAATTGCGTTTAAAATACCTTTTTTACACTTTCTTGGTGTTTTATGCTTCTAAAAAATTTTCTAAAAATATTTCCCTATCATTTTAATTTTTCCTCTAAGTATTAGAATTTATTTGCTTATTTTTGCATTTATTTCCTTTACTTCGTTCTTTAATTTTTGCTCATTAAAATTCCATATATGTTCTTGATGCATTTTTACATATTGTGATTGATAAATTCTCATGTTTTTACCCCTTTTTATTGCATATTCATTTGGTGCATTTTTCATCATTTCCATTATATTTTTCCTTGTTTCACTAACATTTTGTTCCTTATGTGACTTCACTCATAGCATTTCACTATCTCCTCCACTTTCTTTAGCTTAGCATTTATTTTTGCAAATTTTAATTCATTCGGTGATGTAATTTGTTATCATTGGTTTGTAGCTTGGCAAAGAGGCCATAGAATGTATTTAGGCAATTTTTGTAATATGGACTATGGACACTATGGCGCACCGGCACGCACACACTCACCCTAGATGTATGCCTAGGATTGCATGTGTAGATGTATGGCTAGGATTGCATGGTTAGATGAATGCTTAGGTTTAAACACTTAGAAAAAATCCAATTTTTTCCAAAAATATGCAAACAAGTTCGCTTCAAATATTTTTCATAAAAATGGAGTCAAAACTCCAACAATTTTTCACCTTTTATTTTCTTAATAAAATTCTCAAATAAATCTAATCATTTAGACTTTTTTGCAAAATCACTAAACAAACCCCCACTTTTTCATACTCTAATGCTCATGAAGCCTCTCAATCCTTTTCTTCAAAATCATTTTCAAAATTTAAAATCAAACAATTAAAACAAAAAAACAATAAGTCTTTTTTAGCAAGAACTACGCCGGTTTTGATCCCGTAAAACGGTACGTAGGCAAGGGACTTTAACCCCTCCAAGCCGAAATAAAATCAAATTCTACTTCTTCTCACTCCCATTCTTCACTAATCACACCTTCATTTTTTTACAAGTAGGCAATAAAAAAATAAAGCGTAGAAATAAACTTAGGAGAACGGTTCTTATGGAATACCATAATCGCTCCGGGTGCCTAACACCTTCCCGTAGCGAAAACGACCCCCGAATTCGGAAAATCAAGGGTTTTTCTCCTTTTACCCTTCCAAGAAAAAAGAGAGATATCAACGGTCAAAAGGTTCAAGTCCAATTAATGGCTTGGCACCCAAAAACCATGATAACAGAAATGGCGACTTCACTGGGGATTTTCTTTTTAGCGGGTCACGCCTAGTTTTCCTTAGTTTATATTTACGCTTTGTTTTATTGCTTACATATGTGAATACTTGTTTATTTTCATTTGACGTGTGGGGTGAGAATATCAAAAGTCCTATACCCGGGCTGAGTGAACTTATGTTTAGGTAGAGATATAATCGACAATTCGATCCGGGGGTTGCCTCGTGTATTGGATTATGCGATCAATCTCATATAGCTGAGGCATTTTGAAGGTGATATTGTCGGCGTGTGTTGTCATGCTTAGGCACTTCACTTTCAATTGTTCGACGAAGCTATGAACCGTAGTTACCAAACCCATCCTAGCCTTTTTAGGACGTAGTGCGGTGGCTAAATTGAGTGTTGTCTCAAACTTTAGTCGTCACGCGATACTACACTCAAACTAGACCTTCTCACAAATAATCATGGAACGGGTGTCGTCCTGTACTACCATGATATATGTGAGAGAGGTTGCAGTTTGGGAACTGTGTTAGAACCTTGGTTACTACTATCCAAAGCCTTAGTTCACCGGACGCCGTGTCCATCCGTGGCCCTGTTACTTTGAATCTCAACCCACCTTGTTCTTTGTAACTAAACAAAACAACCATGCATACATGCATTCATGCATAAGTTTTTTTCACGCATACATCGAAGATTTTTTTAGACAGATCGAAACATTGTAAGACACCGCAGGTGTGAACTTGTATTCATAAGTTTACCATTGTAAAACCTTATTTTGCTTGTTTAACAGTGTTTACAATGTTTCGAATTTGTTTAAAAAGTCCTTCGATGACATTAAAAAGAGTCGTTTTTGCATTTGCATCTGCATATCATGCATCATATGCATCATACATCGGTCACAAAGGCTTCCAATTGCTCACTACTTCCTGGTTCCTCTGCCACAGTTTGAAAAGTGGCTCGTGCTCAGAAGGTCTACGAACCTGATAGAATCGATCGAACCAGAGAGTACAGAAGAAGGAAAAAGGCTATGGAAGAAGAGAACGCTCAGCTCCGTACCGAGTTAGCCACTCTAAGGGAGGAATTGGCTAAAGCTAATGATGTCATGACTGCTCTGCTAGCCGCTCAAGAACAATCAGCTACGGCTATCCCTATAGCCACAGCTGCACCGGTGACTACAAGCGTGCTCCCAACCGCATCTGCAGACGCTCGCTTTGCTATGCCAGCTGGGTTTCCGTATGGGCTTCCACCGTTTTTCACTCCTAGTACTGCAGCTGGCGTTTCTGGTACTGTCAATAATGGCCAGATTCCTGGGAAGAACCATGTCTCTGTCAATACCACCTTGCCTCAGACAACGGCCACTCTGGATCGATTGAGCTATCGGGGAACTCCCTTGGGAATGAGCACCTTTCTGGTTAAAGCCTTCGACGAATCCCGTAAGAACATTCTTGGGGAGATAGATCCGCCAATAACTGTCTGTCCCGAAACCTTTCTGATCACGTTCCAGGTCTTGGACATCAATGCTGCTCAGCTACCTCCGTCGTACCCGTATGCGCAATACTCTCAGCATCCTTTCTTTCCACCATTCTATCATCAGTATCCTTTGCCATCGGGACAACCTCAGGTACCCGTTAATGCCGTCGTCCAGCGAATGCAACAACAGCCTCCAGCTCAACAACGACAGCAGCAACAGGCTAGACCTACCTTTCCTCTGATACCAATGTTATATGCTAAATTACTCCCGACTCTACTTCTCAAAGGGCAAGCCTCCACCTGATCCATCGCCTCCCAAGTTCCGTTCGGACCTCAAGTGTGATTTCCATCAAGGTGCTATGGGTCATGATGTCGAAGGATGCTACGCGTTGAGGTACATTGTAAAAAAACTCATAGACCAAGGAAAATTGACCTTTGAGAATAACGTCCCTCATGTCGTCGACAATCCTCTTCCGAATCACGCTGCTGTAAACATGATTGAGGTATATGAGGAAGCTCCCAGATCGGACGTTTGTAACGTTGCAACTCCTCTGGTGCCACTACACATCGAGTTATGCCAAGCCTCTCTGTTTGACCATGATCATGCCAGTTGCCCAGAATGCTTCCATAATCCTTGGGTTGCTACGTTGTTCAGAATGACATCCAGAAACTGATGAACGACAATTATCTGACTGTCAATGACATCCAAGAAGGACAAGCTGCTGGCTGGGGCAAGTTAATACAACTCCTTGAGAATAAGCATAAAGAGGGTCTCGGATATTCCCCAACTTCAGGAGTCTCCACATGAATCTTCTACAGTGCTGAGTTTATCAATGCAATTACTGAAGAGGCGACTGGATGTAGTCCTAGGCCTATGTTTGTTATACCAGGAGGCATTGCGAGAAATTGGGATGCCATCATCATTCCTTCAATCATGCATGTTTCCGAGTAATGTGTCTTGTTGCTTTAGTGTTTTGTTTT